>NC_134275.1:73767212-74064712 GCF_031893055.1 Leptodactylus fuscus
CACCGAAAGCTGGTGCAAGAGGCACCGAAAATAAAAGGGAGCGTCAAAAGGCAACTATTTCTGCTAGAGATGATTTCTTACTTTCTCCTGCTAAGGGCGGGTTCACGCCTGCGCCCAGTCTCCGCTTTGGGGTTTCCATCTTCTGCCGGCAGTCAATGTCCGCCCGTGAGCGTTTTGTGGTTTCCACAGCGAAACCGTTTTTCTTTTGTTTTGTTTTTTTAACCAGACACAAAGTCTTGCATGACCGACTTTGTGTGCGGTTAAAAATACAGTTTCGCCGCGGAGGAGAGAAGACTCTCACGGGCAGACACTTTGCAAACCCATTCACATGAATGAGTTTGAAAACTGCAGGTTTCTGTCTCCTGTCCAGTTTCTCGTGCAGAAGACGGAAATCTGCAAAGCAGAGTCCGGGCGCAAGTGTGGACCATCCTGATAAAATCTCTTCACTTGGCGGTGTTAACCAGTATGGCTGCCATTAAAACTCTAGCAAGTTTTACTACCCAGCTTTCTCAGACATTTGGAAAGCCTCTACAATATAGACACACTGAATGCATTCTTATCCTATTAATATTATAAAGCTGAAAGTATGTGTGTTTGGATGTTTGTGTGTTTGGATGTTTGTTCCTCAATCACACCTACGCGGGTGAATGGATTTGTCTGAAAATGCGCACATACATACCTTGGGTCCCGGATTGAACGATAGGCTACATGGAATTCCCGTACACCACCGCAATTCACTCCCGTGCCCGATGCTTCTCACAGTTCAATTCGCTGCAGGACCTGGCATGCTGTAGGACCTTGGATGACGTCATACCAGCCCTTTCAGCAGCTCACCTGATGGGGGAAGGGGGGCATGAGGTAGGAGGAAGGAGTGACCACATGGGGAAGCGGGTAGGGACAAAGGGGGGTGGCGGGCGCCAGGAGGGAGACCAGGTAAAGCGTTCCAGCGGGCCGCAGGGTGGGGGGGGGGACGGGGTAGGTAAGACGGGGGAAGAGGGCATGGGGTAGGGGGAAAAAGGGGGCACGGAGTAGGTAACACGGGAGAAGGGGGCATGGGTTTAGGGGGGGAAGGGGGCACGTTCCTGGGGGGCAAAGGGGCACGTGGTAGGAGGAAGGAGTGACCACATGGGGTAGCGGGTAGGGAGAAAGGGGGATGGCGGGTGCCAGGAGGGAGAGGAGGTAAACAGTTTCAGCAAAGGAACAAGCCTGCGCACCGCTCCAGGTGGGTCCCGCAGGGGGTTGGGGTTCCACGGACGAAGTCGCGGGTAAAAGCTAGTATAGAATATGTGCCATTCTGGAAGCTCGGTGTCAGCTTTAAAGGTGCTCTAATAGATATCCAGTAATTATATGTCAAGTGTTTTCATTACATATCCGCGCTCAGCCAAGTGTGCATGTGTTTTCAGTGGGGAGGTTGGAAAATTGAGAAGGCAGTGCCACTGTCACAGCTCCGCCCTAGTGGAGACAAGATGAACAGTAACCAAGGAGCAAAATGCATAGCACAGGGACACATTTTGTAGGTACTGGCTTAGGCCTCGTGCCCACTACCATTTCTGTTGTCGGTGCGCTGGGCGTGTTTTTCACAACTAGCGTACTGCCCATTTATTTCTATCAACCTATACACTCGTCCATGTATTTTCACAGGCCCGTACGTAGGGTTGTAAGCCTGGGGGAAAAACTCAATGCCGATCTTGACTGTTTTTGTGGCCTAGGCTCACCAGGAGTAAATTAATGGAGGCCCGGCCGACAAATGGATATCATCCATGGACCGTTCTAACACAGGCCTGGCTCATGTACACGGTCATACATGAGGCCTAACGTGTAATTTTGTAAACTTGCAGCTCTTCGAGCCCCCTATAAAGATATATAAGATATGGATCCGTACAGAACTTCAAATGAAAGAAAACCAAAGGATGTTCACGTTCTACTTTATGTGGATATATGGAGTGAAGGTGACCGAACTGTGTCACTTTAGTGGTAAAATACGCACGCGTTGCATACCTGGGTCACACAAGTAACCTGACATATCTCTGTTTCAGGAGCTGGACAGGAAGTCAGGATTACGGGCTGATCATTGACGGTTCCACATTGTCGCTCATATTAAACTCCAACTGCAGTTCCAGTCACTACAAAAACATCTTTCTGCAGATTTGTCAGAAATGTACAGCGGTGTTATGTTGTCGTATGGCGCCGCTGCAGAAAGCACAGGTATGTATCATAGCTTGGTGTGACACGTGCCATTGTGTGTAGCAAATACATTGCTTTGTGTTAACAGACCGGCCTGACTTTTCTAAAGCCGCCTTCATCAGTGAATGTGGAGTAAAGTGTGTAACAAGGTATAACGGGTTTCGTCTCATTACTGACACAAGAATAATTGTGACTTTCTCTGCAGATTGTTAAAATGGTAAAAAATAGTAAAGGAAACCCAATTACTTTATCTGTGGGAGATGGAGCGAACGATGTCAGCATGATATTGGAAGCACACGTCGGGATAGGTACGCTCTGCCTTCTTCATACAGCTCGATTCTTAACTTAAACGAACCCGAATTTTCTCATATGCATCCTTTTTGTGATGACCTCTGCTGACAGGTCCACTTTAGTAAGTACTTCTATTCATCATGATATAACTAATCTGTCATTTACTTCCAGGTATTAAAGGAAAAGAAGGCCGACAAGCAGCCAGAAATAGCGACTATGCCGTGCCAAAATTTAAGCACTTAAAAAAACTCCTCCTAGCTCACGGCCATTTGTACTATGTCAGGATAGCGCACCTTGTACAGTATTTCTTTTATAAGGTAAGGACTTCAGGGCGCTATCTTACTGCGTTCACCAGTCTACAGGTCGTCTTCAGTACAGGAGTGTTTTCTCAGGAATAAATCAATTTTAATCAAGGCCATTTCATTAGACCGGCTTTGATAATGAGCAAAGTAACTTTTCACTGAAGCTACTGGAGTTTGCTAGATCTGCATTTAAAGGGGTTATTCGGGATGTACAGTTTGCTTCAAGGAGGCTGGGAAAGGTGGAAAAAAAATAAATCCCATACTTGCCTGTCCCCAAAGCATCGGTGTCTCCCACTGCAATGCAGTCCTGCAGCTCCCGGAGTCTTGTTCCCGCAGATGTCCTTGCCACACGTGACCACCGAGGCCAATCAGCGGCCTAAGGAAAGGACGTGGGGCATCACAGGTGACGTATGCGAGTGATGTTCGGGCTCCATTTCCTGACCTCCTTGCGAAAATCTGTTTATCCTGGACAACCCCTTTAATGGCATAATCACTGTATATGTGATCTCTCATTGATGCCTGCACCATGTATGAGCTCTTCCCAGTAAACCCTATTGCAGGGTTTAGATATAAGTAGATGCATATGAAGATAATTTGAATTATCAGGATTCTTGCATTTTTTTCTATTAGAGTCCAGGGGTAGGGAACCTTCGGCTCTCCAGCTGCTGTGAAACTACAACTCCCAGCATGCTCCATTCACTTCCATGGGAGTTCCCAGAACAGCAGAGCCAGTATGCATGCTGGGAGTTGTAGTTTTGCAACAGCTGGAGAGCCGTACGTTCCCTACCCCTGTATTAGACCTTCCATGGTGTAGCTTCATATTTTTCGGGTTGGACATACATATTAGATGATGTTTGGCCAAGATCTCCAAATTTTATCTAACAACTGAAGTATTTACCAGGCTAAAAATATTGATGATCTATCCTAAGTATAGGCTGTCAATATCCGACCGGTGGGGGATGTTTTTAGCAGCTGATGCACAGAGAATGGAGCAAGGAGCAGGCAGTTCTGTTTTCTATGTAGTGATCAGACCAGTGTGATACAGTCCACTTTAATAAGCGCTCAGATCAGGCACTACATAAAGAACAGAGCTGTCTGCTTCCTGCTCCATTCTCTGTGGCTCAGCTGCTGATCATGAGAGGTGCTGGGCTTTGGACCCTCACCGATAAGATATTGATGACCTATACTTGAAATCGATCATCACTGTAAGGTAGTCACATTGGGTCTTGCCATTGTCTTCAGCTGTTGTCGTAGACCTGCACCAGTACTATAGACCTGATTTCTATTTTTAATTTTCTTTCCAGAACCTGTGTTTCATCCTGCCACAGTTTTTATACCAGTTCTTTTGTGGGTTTTCACAACAGGTATGTATTCAGTCCAGCTGGTAATATATCTGGAAGAGTAAGGTTTAGTGAATGATATGACTGTGTACACAGAGGCCAAGTGTGGCCGCAGGGTGCGGTCGTGGCTGCGGTCAGACAGGGAGCGCTCTGCAGGATTTGTATTGGTGCGGATTAAGTTTGAGTTGAACACTTTCTACAACACTTAAGAAGTCATCTGGAGATTATAAGATGTCACCATACATTTTCCAGGTTTGAGGCAAGGAAGGCTAAATATGAAACTGATGTTACAGTTCTCAGTCTTCAGAGAAATTCAGTCACAGGAGAATAAATTCCTTATGTATAGGAATCTCTTCTTCTATGACACTGATGTTTATAGACTTCAGACTCCTTACTACTAGTCCTCTAATAGATGTGAGGGTCCGGCTGCCAGGTTCCTCTGTAATCAGGTGGATGGGTCCAAAAATCCTCCTTCAGAATGGTGTCACTGGCACTCCATTGCCTGCAATGGTGCTACCGGCCTGCAGCCTCATAGAGGTGAATGGAGCACCAGTCATGCAAGCGCTCTGGCGCTCTATTTACAAGTGTGGCTGCTTACTTGAGCATGCGCATTATGCTCCTGTAGTTCTATAGAGTACAGATCGTTCTGCGCATCCTCGCGTGAGCAGCCACAAGAAAATGGCCGCCGGCCCGATGGCAGAGCCGACTGCGCGGGCATACAAGTGTGACCCCAGCGCTGGAATAAGACGCATGAAGAGGACGTTCCAAAAGAAGATGGAGGCAGAGCTGGAGAGAGTTCTCTGACAGCATTGGGGACGCCCCCAGTGCTGTTTGAGCGCTGAGGTCCACCCCCAGTGCTGCAAGAGAACTCATTTGCATACCGACGTAAAACAGATTTTTAACCGAACGGCGGGGCGAGGAAGGCATCTAAAGGTAAGAGAAGAATAGCCTTTCTTAAGGCTAGTCCTGTGTGTCAACTAGGAAACAAAAAAGTTTTTAATGGTACAATCCCTGTAATTGATGCTGGTCCTGACTATGGGATCCTACCTGCTTTAAATACCCCATAAATTTGCAGGCCAGTCTATACCAAGCATGCACGTTTTTCTCACTGAGGAAAGAATAATACGTTGCTGCAGTTTCCCCAGGGACTCTTACCCTTCCTCCACACAGATAAGATTGGCAGTCAAAATCTGCGGGATTAGATGACTTGAAACTAAAATGTACAAAAATCTAAATCCCACTGCTTTAGCTTTTCTTGTAAAACGTAAGGACAGAGATCTGCTGAACTTCTCCGTCTCTGCAAAAGCTGTCAGAGAAATAAGACGGCTGGTAATACTTGTACAATAGTGAAGGGTTTGGGTATGGAACCGTCAATGGACATGTGAAATCTAATCCATCTCTTTCTATTTCCTCTTTGTTGTAGCCGCTTTATGATGCTGCATACTTGACCATGTACAACATCTGCTTTACCTCGCTGCCCATCCTGGCTTACAGTCTGTTGGAGCAACACATCAGCATTGAAACACTTATAGCAAATCCTAAGTTATATATGTAAGTATAGGTGACCACATTTATGACCAGGGCTATGGGCCATTTAAAAGGCTTCACCCAAACTGGTGTAGGGCTGACCATAGGGCGTCCTCTTATTAGTATCACCACCGAGCAGGTTTTTTTGGCAGACAACAATATGTTGAGCACACCAGTTATTCTGCAGGATAAATATTGTTACTGAGGAATATATATATATATCTATATTATAAAAATGAATTCTTGTCTGTCTGTCTGTCTGTCCGTCTGTCTGTCTGTCTGTGCTCTAATGCGAACCAAACGACTGGACCGATCTTCACCAAATTTGGTACAGAGATACTTCAGATATCAGGGAAGGTTTAAGATGAGACTCCAACTCGCTCGGAAGTACCGTTGCTGAGATACAGCATTCCAAACACAGTGCCCCCCCCCCCCCCCCCCCCTTAGCCAATACAAACCTGCAAGACTTTCACTCATATTCCAACTGCAATACACACAGTCACTCCACATGCACAATGCAACACTGATATCCAAACTGAGATACACGCATCAGAGGATTAGATACACAGATCAGCACACAGTATTACACACCAGAGGATTAGATACACGGGTCTGCACACAGTCCCACACACCAGAGGATTAAATACGCACTTCTGCACACAGTTTCACACACTAAAGGATTTGATATGTGCATCTGCACACGGTTCCACATGCTGAAGAATTAGATACAGGCGTCTACACACATTTCCACACTCCAGAGGATTAGATACGCACGTCTGCACACATTTGTACACGCCATAGGATTAGATACACGCGTCTGCACAGAGTACCACATACCGTAGGTTTAGATACACGCGTCTACACACAGTTCCACACTCCAGAGGATTAGATACGCGCGTCTGCACACAGTACCACATGCAGTAGGATTGAATACGCGCGTCTACACATAGTTCCACATGCCGAAGGATTAGATACGCGTCTCTTCACACAATACCACACAGGGGAGGATTAGATACGTGTGTGCACACAGTACCACACTTTGGAGGATTAGATACATGCCTCTGCACACAGTACCACAAGCCAGAGAATTAGATACGCGTCTCAGCACACAGTATCACACGGGGGAGGATTAGATATGCGCGTCTGCACACAGTACCACACGGGGGAGGATTAGATATGCGCGTCTACACAGTACCACATGCCATAGGATTAGATACACGCTTCTGCACGCAGTACCACATGCCGGGGGATTGGATACGCGCGTCTACACAAAGTTCCACACGCCGTAGGATTAGATATGTGCCTCTTCACACAATACCACACAGGGGAGGATTAGATACACGTGTCTTCACACAGTTGTACACACCATAGGATTAGATACACGCGTCTGCACACAGTACCACATGCCGTAGGATTAGATACTCGCATCTACACACAGTACCACATGCCGTAGGATTAGATACGCGTGTCTGCACACAGTACCACACTCCAGAGGATTAGATACGCGCGTCTGCACACATTTGTACACGCCATAGGATTAGATACACACATCTGCACAGAGTACTACATGCCGTAGGATTAGATACACGCATCTAAACACAGTTCCACACTCCAGAGGATTAGATACATGCATCTACACACAGTTCCACACCTCAGAGGATTAGATATGCGCGTCTGCACACAGTTCCACACGGGGAGGATTAGATACGCGCCTCTTCACACAACACCACACAGGGGAGGATTAGATACGCGTGTCTGCACACAGTACCACACGGGGGAGGATTAGATACGCGCGTCTACACACAGTACCACATGCCATAGGATTAGATACATGCATCTGCACACAGTACCACACAGGGGAGGATTAGATACACGTGTCTTCACACTGTTGTACACGCCATAGGATTAGATACACGCATCTGCACACAGTACCACATGCCGTAGGATTAGATACGTGTGTCTGCACACAGTGCCACATACCGTAGGATTAGATACGTGCATCTACACACAGTTCCACACGCCGTAGAATTAGATACGCGCCTCTTCACACAATACCACACAGGGGAGGATTAGATACACGTCTTCACACAGTTGTACATGCCGTAGGATTAGATACACGCGTCTACACACAGTACCACATGCCGTAGGATTAGATACGTGCGTCTACACACAGTTCCACACTCCGTAGGATTAGATACGTGCCTCTTCACACAATACCACACAGGGGAGGATTAAATACGCGCGTCTGCACACAGTAACACACGCCAGAGGATTAGATAAGCAGGTCTGCACACAGTACCACATGCCGTAGGATTAGATACGTGCATCTGCTTACAGATCCACACGCCAGAGGAATAAATACATGCATCTTCACACAGTTGTACACGCCATAGGATTAGATACACACATCTGCATACAGTACCACATGCTGTAGGATTAGATACGCGCGTCTACACACAGTTCCACACGCCATAGGATTAGATACGCGCCTCTTCACACAATACCACACAGGGGAGGATTAGATACATGCATCTGAACACAGTACCACGCTTTGGAGGATTAAATACAGGCCTCTGCACACAGTACCACATGCCAGAGAATTAGATACGCGTCTCAGCACACAGTTCCACATGGGGGAGGATTAGATACGCGCATCTGCACACAGTACCACACACCAGAGTATTAGATACGCGCATCTGCACACAGTACCACACACCAGAGTATTAGATACGCGCATCTGCACACAGTACCACACACCAGAGTATTAGATACGCGCATCTGCACACAGTACCACATGCCAGAGTCATTAGATACGCGCGTCTGCACACAGTTTCACTTACTGGAGGATTAGATATGCGCCTCTTCACACAATACCACACGGGGGAGGATTAGATACACACACCTGCACACAGTACCACACGCCGGAGGATTAGATATGTGCATCTGCACACAGTACCACACCAACAAGGATTGGATACTTGCATCTAAACACAGTACTACACGGGGAAGGGTTAGATACAGCTTTACTCCAGGTATCCATAACAACTGATCACAGGTTTTTCACTGACATCCAAAATGAGATACACACAATCACATGACGCTTATGGGCATACACACAAACCACATACAAAATACATCAGTGCAAAACTGGACAATTCTTATGGGGCCACTACACAAACATAAAATGTAATATACCCGTGCGAAGCCGGGTCCTCCCTCTAGTATATATATATGTCCATATATATTCAGATACAGCAGAGCCGCCTTGCACAAGTTTTTTTCTCTTATGTCCAGTAAGAACAAAAACCCCTTAAAGGGGAACCTTTCAGCACCTCCTCCTCCTCCTCCTCCTCCTTCGAGATATTGTTCCACTGATTCCTGCACAGTTGGAACTTCATCTGTAGCCCCCATCAGTGCATTTAGTGTCAGCACCTTGATATGTTAATCATGCTGTAAAGTCAGGGACCGCCCATCTGACAGTACAAAGCTAATTAGCATACTGGGTGATGGCTCTAACTGCACTACAGATGAAATATCCCCTGTGCTGGAGTCGCACCTATTGGAAAATGCAAAGAGCTGGAGATGGTGAAAGGTCATTTTTAATAAAAATCTACTAGAATTTAATTTTTATTTACTAAAAGGTCAAAAACTTGAAGGCCTGTCCCCAGTGCCCCACCGGCCTTATTTATATAAGATTGCAAAGTCCCCTTTCTCCAAATCTATAAAAGTGACATACATAAGAGTGGTCTAGTGTTTATCACTGTAGTGTGCTATGTAACATGGTGGTGGCGGCAGGGGAATGGACTTGGGTGAGTAAGAATCCTCTCTAGTGCGCTATAGCAGATCTGTCACTTCTGTATGCAGCTCTATATATATAATGACGGGTACAAGTGCGACTAGACCCAATAGCACAAAACATATCCTGCCATTGAAGTAATAGCTCAGTAGAACCAACACATAGCACATTATATATAATGGGTTGTCAGTATATACTAGTCATAGGTGTGCTTGTAGTGATCTAATAATAGCACCACATACCCAATCTGCAATTTTCACTATTTCCTGTAAGTATTCAGAATTCTGAACCAACAGCAGAATGATAGGTAAGATCTTGTACTATGTCCTAAACCCAGTGGTGTAGCTAAAGTCTTGTGGGCCAAGGTGCAAACTTTAGCTGGACCCCTTACCCCAGGGGTAGGGAACGTACGGCTCTCCAGCTGTTGCAAAACTACAACTCCCAGCATGCACACTGGCTCTGCTGTTCTGGGAACTCCCATGGAAGTGAATGGAGCATGCTGGGAGTTGTAGTTTCACAGCAGCTGGAGAGCCAAAGGTTCCCTACCCCTGCCTTACCCCGTCCCTCTGGTGTATTCTTGATGGCAGCAGTTATGGGTGCTGCAGTCGTGCCCCATAGACAGGGACACAGCTATAGTACCACAACTGCTGTTATGAAGAATATAGCAAGAAAGCAGTACAGCGCTCGGCTGGGAGCTGCATCCTCTCAGAAACAGCTGATCAGCAGGGGTCCAGAGAGTCAGACCTCTGTCAATCTGTATGATCAGGGGATTGTCAAGATGAATAGTTGTTATGTCAATGTCTGCCCGTGATAAGCTGACAGCTATTTCATGTATGGCCTGCATTAGTGAACCTTTCTTTACCACTTTTTGTACTCTTTTTGACTTTTTATGGGTAAGACGGATTGTTTAACCATTGCAGGAGAATATCTGACAATGCAATGCTGCAGTGGTTGCCTTTTCTATACTGGACTGCATTGGGAGCTTTTGAAGGACTAGTATTCTTCTTCGGAGTTTATTTCCTGTTCCAGAATCCCTCATTGGAAGGCAATGGTCAGGTACAGTATATTTAAGTCATTTATATACCCTGTGTGTAGTGTAATGTCTGTGAGGTTATGTGCTTCCCTCTGGTGCCCTGACCTCCCTTCTGATGAACACAGATAGTGTACAAGTCTATTGGAGATTGTACTAACTAAGCCATAGGTGTAGTCTGTCATCTATAGATATGTTGTTTTTTTTTCTGTATAGCACTTGGAATAAAAAACATTACATACCCAATTGTCTTTGTGGTATATACAGTATATATATATATATATATATATATATATATATATATATATATATAATTTTTTTTTTTTTTTTTTTAATGTAGATTGTGAGCCCCACATAGAGCCCACAATGTACGTTTTCTTTACCTATCAGTATGTCTTTGGAATATGGGATGGAAATCCATGCAAACACGGGGGGAACATACAAACTCCTTGCAGATGGTTTTTTGCCCTTGGCGGGATTTGAACACCAGGACTCTGGCGCTGCAAGGCTGCAGTGCTAACCACTGAGCCACTGTGTGGCCCCTGTCTTTGTGGTATATTTTTGACTTGATGTGAGATATAAAGGGGAGCAGATTACCTTTTAAATCATCAAATTTGTTGAGGATTTTTTATTTTTTGCTTAATTTTGGTATTTTTGTTACGGGGACCTTTTACATTTCACTTCCTATTTTAATGTTGGCATCCAGATCATGAGCGCGTTTGGTAAGCGTCTTTCTTTGACTTAGAGTTAGACTAGAACTAACTTATTGCATTATAGTCATTGGTATTTTACATCAGATCTGCTGGCCACAAAGCATTACAAGCTATTGGCGTGTACAAAGTATACAAAACTAAGGCTGGGCCAAAATTGGATATTCTCAGTGGCAACCAATTAAAAAACTGAATTTTTTTTTTTGTTTAAGGCTCTGTTCACATTAGCAGGTTTGATTGAGGAGTCCAGTTTATTTACCAGGGCAAGTAAAGTACATTCTACTGCACAATTCTAAGACTAGTCCCCAGGCAGACCCCATTAGTCAGATCTTATTAATCAGGAATATCAGAAAACCGCTTTCTTGCCCATAACAGCCAATCACAGGTCAGCTTTAATTTTTCTAATGAGCTTTGATTGGTTGATGAGGACAACAAGGACCTTTTTTCTACACCTAGATTGTTTTCATAATCCGATTTCAGATCATTTTCCAGCCGATCGTGCGATCGTGAAATTTTACTCGATCGCCGATTGGGATCAGATCTTTCCCGATCCCGATCGCTCAACCCTAGTCAATGCTTCTCTATGGGAAAAGTCACTTTTAGGGTTGAGCTGATCTTGAGATTTCAAAATCCGATCATTTTCCAGCCGATCGCGAAATTTGCTCGATCGACGATTGGGATCCGATCTTTCCCGATCACTCAACCCTATTCTCCAGATATCAGATATGGATTTTCACTGTTGAGTGATACACGAGAGAGCGGTGACGCTATTGTTAACAGAGGCTTCCGCTTATGTATGGTGGTAATAAATAGTGTTAAATACAAATGACTATGCGGTTCTGCTTTATGCATCTACACGTCTGTCAGAATGACCTGGACTATTTTTAAAGGGATTGTCCTACAAAGAACATCTATAGCGTACCCACAGGATCGGGGATAAATGTCTGGCCGTTGGAGGTCTCATTGCTAGTCCAACCACTGGTTGTTAGAACATTAGTTTAAATTCAGCCCGTTGTACTGATCCATCATAGGATCAGTACAACAAACTGATGGAGGAAAGCCTCTGTTGTTTTATTTACTTTACAATCAATGATGAAGGTTGCAGGCATAATGTGTTCTATCTGCATCTGTCATTATATTAGTTTTTCAGTCCTTTGTTCTGATCCTTTGTATGGATCTGTGAACAACATACTTGGCTGTGTGATGAAAGCCAAGCCAAGTATGATCAAACCTTCTGAGATGTCCATATGAAAACCTTTTATGAAACAATACCCTTTAAAGGGGTTATCCAGTTTTTACTATTGGCCACCAAGTGACCACTATAAAGTCTATAGGACAATGCTACAGTACCTGGATAACCCCTTTAAGCTCACAATAGTAACATGCCTTTTTTTTGTCAGGTACGAACCGTGGGTATCCTCCTATGGATCTCACACACAATACTGAAAATTAATGGGGTTGTGTTGGACTGTAAAGCATCACTGCTTTCTTCTTCTCAAGAACTGACCTCATGTCCAGTTGGTCACATGGCAATGCCACATCTCCTTCCCAAATGAATGGGACTGAGCTGCGGCATGGTCATGTGACCAATGAACATGACGTCTATTCCTGAGAAGAAGAAGAAGAAATCGGCCATTTTTATGAAGTCTTGCACTGCCTCTTTAATGCCGATGTCATGTGGTTTCATTGATGACGTGGACTAGAAATGTGGCTGGAAAGTGATGGATGATTGGCTGCGATTTGCACAGCTAGCAGAGGTCTGAAATCTAGGCTGCGGTGGCCGAATAAAAGAGTCATTGTGGAAAAAATTTTAACTTCATTATTATTTTTTTCAATTTTTTTTTTATAGACCTAGTTAGACCTCGTTTCACACCCGCAAAAATCTTGGTTATCTGTAGTCCTGAGATTCAGACATATTAGGGGACCTTCCTACCGGCTTCCTTTCCTTGAGGCTCTGCCCATGCAGATGAGCTCCACTATTTAGGGGCATAGCTATAGGGGGGTGCAGAGGTAGCAGTCAATATCGGAGCCTGAGGAAACCCAAAGGCCTCTATAAAACACAAGAAGACACCAATGTTATGAATGGCTTATGGTTGGCCGCGGCCCTTTTACAAATTTTGCCTTGGGGCCCAGGAGCTTCAAGTTCCACCTCTGTCTCTATTCATTATATATTGGCAAGGATCCAGTTAATGTTATATCTTGATTTTACGCTTTTTTGTCCAGTGTTCTGCCTTTTTACACCTAAATCTACAATGTCCCAGTCTAATTTTGACAAGTGCCCCGATATTAGTAAGGTCCTCCATCACTAGGGGGCAGGTAATGACTGGACCTACAGATTTCCAGCTCTGCTGGAGACCAAATCGGCAGAGGTGATAGCAGAAAGGAGAACACACTTGTTTTGGGAGGTGACGTTCACAGATCAGAGCGTTTGGTATTGGGACTGTAGTAGAGATTTGTTATGAATGCTTTTCACATCGGGTTCAGTGTTATTTTACAGACTTCCAAAGCAGATGGTTTGTGTTTCTATAGCCTAATTTTTTAAAATGAAATAATAATTTGTGATATTGTGATTTTTCAGGTATTTGGAAACTGGTCTTTTGGGACAATTGTGTTCACTACATTAGTGTTTACAGTCACATTAAAGGTAAGGTCATGGTTTTCTATATGGGGATTTTCTTTTGTAAACATTTTAGAAAGCAGGCATGTCTTGGTATAGAGGTGCTATCTTATCTTACTTGTCTTACTATCTTATCTCACTGACTAAACATTTACTTTAAGTGTCATTAAGTGAGTAAAATCAGCAGTAGACATGCATATGGCGCTGGGTTCACACTCATTGGAGGACCAGAACCGCGGATAGCTTTACCACTGCAACCGCAGTCGCGTACAAAGCCTGACGGACCCAGTTAACTATGATGGGATCCATTGGGTGTCTGTTCCGAAACCGCTGGACTGAAAAGTCAGACTTGCAGCACTTTTTCGGCCAGCGATTTTCAACACACACTGAGGGTAAGTTCACATGGGGTTTATTGGACCGGAACCTGAGGACAGAGGCCGCCTCTGGTTTCGGTCCAAATTCGGGTAGCTGCGACTGGATGCTGGTGCACCAGCATCCAGTCGCACACTCCGCTCCGGATTAGGCCCAAAAGAATGGGCCTAGTCTGGGATTGATTTCAATGGGAGCCGTCTTTTTGAGGAGGATTTGGCCTCAAAATCCTGACCAAAAAAACCCCGTGTGAACTTACCCTAAGACAGAGTCTCCAAACAAAGGCTCTAACACAGATGTGAACATCGCCGAACTCTTTTAACTGGGATTAGAAGTATTTGTAACAATTTAATACAGCGATGTATATGTTTTACAGCTTGCATTAGATACTCGATACTGGACATGGATGAATCATTTGGTCATATGGGGCTCCTTGGCCTTTTACGTTATCTTCTCAATATTTTGGGGAGGAATCATTTGGTAAGTATAGAAAATACATTTATTGAAAAGTGGAGTACTGATGGAAATTATAGTATAACTGCTGTAAAAAAGAATGTAAAGAACAACTTGTATCAGATGCTATAGAGGAGTGTGCGCTAATAAATATCATGGATGTGCTAGGATCGGCAGGCTCCCGCTAGGTTCACACTAGCGTTTGGCTTTCCATTTGTCAGGTCTCCTTGGGGACCCAAAAAATGCAAATCTGCACTAGCTGGAGGTTGGCATCAATTCTAGCTTTAACGCACACCAACCCATAAGTTTGCACACCCAAATTAATATGTTGTAGTCTAACTTGCCCAATCCTTCTTCCCAATATCTGGAAGCCCATCAGGAAGTCTCCATGTACAAGAGGTCATGAACTGATAGCTCAGAAATCACTTTTATCACAATTGTATGACAAATATTGTAGCCAAATGTATTGTGACCTTATCAAATAATGTGACTTCTCTTGTGATTTTCTATGTCTGCTCTTGTATTTATCTCCACTGTCCGGATGTCTTCTAGGCCGTTCCTCAGACAGCAACGAATGTACTTTGTGTTTTCTCACATGCTCACGTCGGTGTCCATTTGGCTTGCCATCATTCTGCTGATTTTTATAAGCCTCTATCCAGAAATATTGCTGATCGTTCTAAGAAACCTTAAGAATGCAGGCCAAAAGGTAAGTCAATCTGAATCTGACCTAATCCGGTTTAATATTCATGTATTGTACATAGATATTGATAAACAGGTTATTTTAAAAGGGCAATATCAAAGGGGTTATCCAGCTTCCATCTGCAAATACATCCACAGCAGTGCTAAATACTCACTGTTCCCTTGTGCACCCTTTGCTTGGCTTTATTTTACTTGCTGCTCCTTGTATCACTATTACTTGCATGCAGTGAATCTGTGGACAAACTACATTTCCCATGATTCATCTGCCTGCTCTCACTCTCTGTTTACCCCTCCCTTCTCCACTCTTCCCGCAATGAAATCATTGCAGGTACTGAATCACTTCCATATCTGAGGTGACATGCTACTGTGATGTTTCCCCATGAGCAGCAAAGTGAGTGTAGGCAGATGAATCATGGGAAATGTAGTTTGTCCACAGATTCGCTGCATGTTAACAACAGTGATACAAGGAGCAGCAAGTAAAATAAAGGATGAACAGTGAGGATTTAGCACTGCCGTGGATGTATTGTCAGATAATTTTTGGAAGCTGGATTACCCCTTTAATATGATTATTTTAATGAATGGTCGTGAATGTAGTGTCATAGGCTAAGTTGTCTTCTTTTAAGAAACTTGAACAGTTCAATATACGCTTTTCTTAGCGGGGTTATCCACCTTCACAAAGGAATGGAGTATCCCTGAGAAATGGTCAGCAATTGTAGATCAGCAGATGTCTGACTGTATAGATGCCGCCATATCCGCTATTTTTATGTGACCGCTATCAGTCTTGTTTACATAACGAATAAAATATTGCTCTATAGTGAGTGATTGTAAATGACTTGTGTTGCATTTGAGATGGTAGATGCCACATACTTACTAAACGCGGAGTACATTGAGCTGCCTATTGCGACATGTACAGCCAGCCGGACTAACACTGGGGTTGAATATTTGTGTCCTCCCGCTATACACCAGTATGTGTCTAGTGAAGCTGTACTCTCTTCATGTGCTTTCCTTGCCTGTCCCTTCTATGGTTGCATTACTCACTGTTACCTCTCACTATCTCGTCTTCCTTTTACTGATCCTGCTTCTCTCCCTGTCCCCTGTCTTGGCTTCGGAGCAGGTAACAAAACACTTGCCTTCCTCAGGAACATCCACTATCTTCATGCTTTCTCAAACCTCCAGTACTCACAGCTTCCCCTGGAGTGACTAAGGTGAATTTGCTTTGCTTACTACTTTCCTTTTCTTAATTATTTCTCACGCTTTTCTGTAAAGAGACGAATGCAACATTTCCGTAACTCATTTACTTTTATAGAAATAGTTAGATATATTGCACATGAAGTAATTGCATTTTATGTCATGATGTTTTTGTATTATTATTGTGGTCATGTCTATTTCTAACCTTGCAGGGGATCTTTCACTACCTGCATTACTTTCTTTGCATCCTTTAGTACGTGCCGCTCTACTGATTCTGGTCCACCATTCCTGAGCCACTCAGGCATTTATCTCCCACCATTCCTGAGCCACTCAGGCATTCATCTCCCACCATTCCTGAGCAATCTTTGCTGCTAGTTACAGCTCCTAATATGCTATTTAGGCTTTCTACAATCAGACTATCTGCTTCAGCCCGGGGCTGCCCAACTGACAGTAGAGAACCTAATTAGCATATTGGAGCTGAAACTAACAGCACTGATTGCTCAGGAAGTGTCAGGTCTAGAGATACAATTCGAACTGCACCAGAATCAGTGGAGGGCCTTCTGCTGATGGAAGCAAAATGATTGGAGTTGGTGGGGCAGGTGAAAGGTGTTCTCTATGAAGTGGACCTTTCACCACCCTCAGCAAGTCCAGCTTTTTCATTATTTACAGTATCCAACTGTACCGATTCTGGTACAGTAGGATTTTTTTCTCTAGCCCCCACCATTCCAGAGCAGTCAGTGCGGTTAGTTTTGGTGCCTGATATACTATTTAGTCTCTGTACTGTCAGGAAAGCGGTGTCAGGCAGGGGCACGTAAGGGGTATGGTTCTGGTTGCCTCTGATTGGAGCTCTGAGTCACGCCCTGCCTGACACCGCCCTTCTGATAGTACAGCGCTTAAAGGGATCCTATCATTTAAACACATTTTTTTCTCCCTACCACGTCATAATAGCCTTAAGAAAGGCTATTTGCTTCCTACTTTTAGAAGTCTTCTCCGGGCCACTGTTCGCTTGAAATACCAGTTTTCGCCGGTATGCAAATGAGTTCTCTCGCAGCACTGGGGGTGGGCCCCAGTGCTCAAACAGCACTGGGGGCGTCCCTAATGCTGCCAGAGAACTCTCCAGCGCCGCCTCCATCTTCGTCAGGAACGCTATCTTCCTGTGTCTTCTTCCGGTGCAGGCTTTGAAACTTGTAGAGCCGTCTGCACGTGCCCGCGGCCACGAGAAAAATGGCCGCTTACACAGTAAGTAACCGGCCATTTTCTTGTGGCCTCTGGGCATAAAGGTAGGAGTCGAATAGCCTTTCTTTAGGCTAGTCCGACATGGTAGGGCGAAAAAAAATGTGTTTAAAAGATAGGATCCCTTTAAATAGCACATCAGGCACCAAAACTAACTGCGTTTGTTGCTCAGGAATGGTGGGGGCTAGAGAGAAAATTCCAACTGTGCTGAAAGAACTAAAGCAATGTCTATTAACAGAACTAGAATTGTTGGTGAAAGTCTGTTTTCTTACCTAAGACTGTGGCATAGTAGGAATATCTTCTAACTATTCATGCATTCGGCTGGTTCCATATTTGTCACTGACTTTCCTGTAGAGATAAGAAGCATGCTCCTCATGGTCTCTGTAGTGCTAGGGGTCCGGTTGGTTAGAAGCCCATTATATCAGTTCTGCGCAAGCCAGTGCCTTACCTGTCTCTTTTCTGTAGTAACTTTTGACTTCATCTTGTACTATGCGAATACGGCTTTCTGCAAGCGCTTTCATCTGCAGCTCCTTAAGCCTCCTACCCAGAGTTGGAGGCAGAATTCACACCATCCTATTCGTTTTTTTCTTTTCCCCATTAAATTACAGAACAATTTTTTCACTGTAACTAAAATGGAGTCTGTCATTACGCAGATCACTTTAAATATGGACACTTAAAGGGCTTGTCCAGTTTTGAAAATCCATTTTTATGTGCTGTTAGGAAAGTGTTTGGATTTTCTGAGTTTTTTTGAGTTTGCCAACTACTAGGAATTGTGAGAATATAACAAAAGAAGCAAATCTCCCCAGCTCGTCCTCAGCAGGTCATGTTTACTTGGCTGCAGCAATGGCCTGCCAGTGTAGCTCCTTCACCACTGCAGCCAGGACTAGTCTCATTGGTGTACAGCGGGAGCGGTCGTGCGGGTCACACAGGCAGGTCAGCGCTGCAGCCAGGTAAGCATGGAAGGTGAGTATAGCAGGTGAGTATAGCCTCTTGTGTTATATTATCACACTTGCTAGCAGTGGGCACATTTTATTTTTTTCATATAATTCGGAATGTCCCGTTAATATACGGGGTCCTCTTTTAAGGGTCATCATCTCCTGGCCACAGTTATCGATTGTCTCTTGCTCTCAAGGACCTGTATTGCTGTACACAGACAACCCACCGCTTTCATTGGGTAATGCGTAATGGTTAACGGGGTTAAGCCTTTCTATGGACTCGTGTCCCATCTTCTGGGAATAGGGGATACGTGTCTGATCGCTGGGTGCCCGAAAGTCAGGTCTTCCAGTGATCAGGAGGCCAAGGGGTCGAATGTCCCCCTAGAGACTCTTTGTGACTCGACACTCCGTTCACTTCTTTGGGGCTGCCGGGACTATAATCTACAGCAGCACCAACAGTCCCATAGGGGTGAACGGAGTGCCAGGTCTCTCCACACATTCTAGCTGATCTCTATGGGACACAGCTTGAGCAATTGATTAGGAGACCCTTCTAAGAAGCAATACTTGCCCCCCAGTCCTTGGTTTGGGCTTCGCGCTGGTGCTTGTACTGTCGGACCAAAGAGAGAAGAGGGTCAGGTGACTGCTGAGGTGGATCACTAGGTATGTGTTAGGTACGTGACATCACTGTACAATAGTCCACTGGGGCTAGTGAGCCTTTGCATTTCTGACCTGGGCAGTGCATGCATCAAAGTGCATGAGAGATTGGCTTTGAGGGCTGGGGGCTGAGGGTAGATGAGATTTGCTTCTTTTGATATTCTGCATCCTTTAAAGGATTATAAAAAGTGCGCCACCAAACTGCACTTCCAGGTACTGCACTCTTGTTCCTACTCATGGGCAGAGTGGTACCGGGGAATCCTCCACTAGTAAATGGGTTTTCCAGGGAGCAGAAGTCACTAGCATCACCCCTGGGTTCTGCAGGTACCCGACTCTGGGCTTCATGACTGACTCCCTCCCTCCTCCATGTCGCCTTGTATATTGTGTGCTATGGAAGCTGGCAGACTCACTCATTGCAATCACAAGGTCAGCCCCCTCCCACAGGATGGGGAAAGGAAGGAGTTGGGGGACACATGATCCTGCAGAACCTGGGACACTTTCAGTCTATAGATAGCCCCTTTAAATTCTTCTGACATGTCACGATCGCGGTTCACAATCACAGGTCAACAAGATCTTCTCACCCATGACATAGGAGATGGATTTGACTGGATATCCTCTTTATTTACTCTGTTGTATCTCTTATTTATAGTGTATCTGTCTAATGAAACCTCCCTGACAGCCATAAAACCATTTCTTTATAAATGATACAGGTCACGGCATGTTCATTCTTCATTTATGTGTTGTTTGTATCACTATTTTAGCGGAAAATGTGCACCAAAACAGGTGGTTCAGAGTCTACCCGATCGACTGTAAGGCCTCTACTTTTACGAACCTTCTCAGATGAGTCTAATGTACTATAAGAGGTACAGCATCATAAACCAAATTATATGATGAAACCGATCCGCTCTAATCTGCTGCAGACTTTCTGATTGATGCTTAATCTTGGGATTGTGGTACGGCCACCGAATCACCGCGCTCATGTAGAGGGGTCAGGTTTTGGTTTGTTCACCTCATTGGAACGAAGGCTGCACTTTAATGCAGAATAAAGACGCCTTGCCCAAAATGTATTATATATATCCATTCCCTTTGCACGGGCATTTACAGCAGCTCATGGCGTCCTTTCCACCTGCACCCGATAGAATCGGCAGTATATAGGGGGTTTATCTAATTCCATTTGTGTGAGTAAACCTAAACCTGACTACTTCTATTGTAGAAAATCCTAAAGGAAAGCGATAATTTCATCTTTCAGCATTTGCTGGCATATGGCTTATGTGTGATTTTATTGCTAAGCATAGATGTAATTCCGCTTCCTGTTAATCGTGGCATCTGCTCGCTATAAATCACGTCCTATTTACTTCTATCTTCCACTATCTTTTATTACGCTTTATATGTAGATGATCTGTGCATTATAAGTAGTTGTTCCCTTTATACAGTATACGGTAAGTGAGTGCAGTGCTGCCATATTGAATTCAGATATCCAATGATTACTTTTCCTATGTCCCTTTCAAACTATCGGTATAAGGGTCACTAAACATTAAAACTAATGTCCATGAAGCCCCAAGTGTCTAGAATTACGCCAAACTGTTGAACTATTTAGGTCCATTGATGGGTGCAAAAGTGCACATGGCATTTAGATAGTTAAATGACCAATTCGTCTGTGCTGTATCTGTTTGTATAGAAAGCGGGACGTTGTGCTTAATAGTTTTATGTGGAATGATTTTGCATGGATGTCACCTTTCTCCCAAGCTTTCAACGAAGCATATGGAGCGTTCTCCAGGCTGTGTGCATGCAGCACAATCCTGACAGGTTGGGCTTGACAATGCAGTTTATAGTCCTCATTGCTCTGTAAAATGAAGACGAAGACATATGTTTTATGCGGAGATCTCCCTAAACCACAGAGCAGCTTTGGCAAGGTCTCCTGTCCATTGTCCAAACACTGACTAGTAGGGTTGAGCGATCGGGATCGGAAAAGATCGGATTCCCATCGGCGATCGAGTAAATTTCACGATCGAGATCGGCTCAACCCTAAAAGTGACTTTTCCCATAGAAAAGCATTGACTAGGGTTGAAGATCGGGATTGGAAAAGATCGGATTCCGATCGGCGATCGTGCAAATTTCACGATCGAGATCGGCTGGAAAATGATCGGAAATCGATCTTGAAATCTCAAGATCGGCTCAACCCTACTGACTAGATAGACTGAGATTGTCTCCGAAAGGACTAATACAGAGGCACAGACTTTTTGTTTGATGCTTTGCATGCTGGTGATTTATTGGTCAGCTTCTTATAAAGGACCTGTCAACGGGTCTCAAAAGCCCAATGGCATACTGAATCTGAACATTTCGTTTGTTTGCTGATAGCTTTTCCTATCAGTGACCTCTCCTTCCTTCCAATCCAGCAGTGGATTGGATTGCTCTTGTTGCCACTCCCGGGTTTGGCAGCAAAATCTGCAACGAACAAGCAGCTTTTCCGCAACATTGGGGCCTTCGCCTCAGGCCGAACAAGCAGCTTTTCCGCAACATTGGGGCCTTCGCCTCAGGCTAAGTACCAGGTTACAGCAAGTGCTGTGGGGAAAAATTTGTTTTTTCCTGCAGTGCTTTTCACAGAAAGTCGGTAGAATTTTCCTCCGTGGACTTTCTGCTTCATTTATACCTGTAGGGAAACCACTGGGGTTTCCATAGGTATAATTGAAAAGCTGTGATTTCCAAAAATGCAATGGTTTTGGAAAACGCAGCATTTCTGCAATTTGTCGATGGGATTCGCTAGAATCCCAACCACTTTTCAAGGACTCGCTGCATTTTTTTTTTGACACCACATGGGGCCCAGACTGAAAGCGGTTTTTCATAAAGCAAAGTTTGTCAGCCTAGTCCCTCTAAGTGAATGGGATTGACCCAGACTACTAGACGCAGACCTAGATGACTGTATAGATAAGCCGCTGTACCTGTGTATACAGTGAAGCTCCAGCGAGCGTTAGGGTCCTTGATTCTACTGATCTGTAGGGGTCCTGGTGATCACCACCGATCAATTGACTCCTGGATAACCCAACAACTGGAGAGTCACAGGTCATTGGCCACTGCTGTATAAGCTAGAAGTAAAGAGCATTCTCTAAACTAGTCCTCATCCCCATTTCCACCTAAATACGTATAAACCATGAACCATTCCCAAAATCCTAATTATTACTATTTTGTTTTCCAGAATTTACAGTTCCAGCTGCCTATGCTGATATCCTACAAAAATGTGGAGAACGGGTGTCTCTCTCGAATAGGATTAGAGGAGTACAAACTGAATCCTTTGCTGTCTTCTTTTGACGTATATCAATGATATACGCGAATACACTGTGCGAGGCCGACCATACCACTAAAAACTAGAGCGTTACTCCTCGGCAATCTTACTACGTTACACCTAAGATCAAACCCTGTATTCCCTTTCAGCCAAGGCCACGAGAAGACACGAGAGGACTCCGACTTCTGATTCTTACGTATCCCCCCCTTGCTGCAAAGACTTGTGGGTGTTCAGACGACGCGTCTGGATGAATCTTTTGCCTAAATTTCTCGGTGCATGTGCTGTATACGATAACGTCGCCTTTATGCAAAGCATTGCACATCCCTTGACGTTGAAGACATGTATCCTGCATTTTTCTATTCGTGAGAACATACATTTCTAACAGCCGACTAACCGCGTCTTATTGCACAGGAAGACTTATCAGTTTGAGTTGTCTTTTTTTATGGTTTATTTCTTCATTTATCACCTTTATGTAGAGCGTCAAATTGAGTTGTTTTTATGGAAGAAGGTTATGTATTCGCATTGCTCTTTGGGTATAAACCTGGATTGTATAGCATTACTTGTTGCTGCATGAGTGACCCCGGTCTAGGATCTCTCCATTACATGTACATCCATCTATTCCCATATAGGAGCATACATTAATATATAGACCTGTATTACTGCTCTCTAGGTAAGAATGAATGTACCTGTATAGGACTTTCCTTAGGACAAGCAGGTAGTTTACATTAAGCCATGCGGACAAAGGGTGAGCTGCCCCCTTAAGACTTCGTTCACACGGGCACAGAGGGGGCGGAATATGGCGCGTAATCCACGTCATAATCCGCCTCCTCACAATGGTGGTCTATGTAGACAGTCGTGGCAGGCAGATTTTGACCCCCCACGTCACTCGGTGCCAAAATCCGCCCCTCAGTGTGAACTTGGCCTAAAGAGGTTGTACCGAGTTTTAAACCTATTCCCTATCCACAGAATAGGGAACATGTATGTTATTGTTGGGAACCCCAGCATTTGTGAGAAGGAGAGTTCACCGATATGAATGGGGCAGTGGGCATTCATCTGTATGGGACTGCCAAAAAGAAGCGGGGTACAAAGCTTCAGCAGTCTTATAGTGATAAATGGATGAGCGCGCGTTTGACCTGTTATATTTGTATTCCTGTCTTGTGTTTTCAATGGAAGTTCCATAGGTCTGATCCATACTGATCAGCATCCCATCCTGTGGAAAGTTCCAAAATTTAAAGAGGACCTTTCACCACCTCCATAACTTCAATACATTGCATCCTGATTCTGGCACAATTGGAATTTTCTCTCTAGCCCCCATGGTTCCTGAGCAATCAGTTCTGTTATTTTCAGCACAGTTATGCTGTCCAGTGGGCGTTCCCTGTCTTTCTGTTCCACCCAGGTCTGCCTATCTGACAGCATAGAAACTAATTGTGCTAAAGCTAAGTGCACGAATTGCTCAGGAATGGTGGGGACTAGAGAAAAAAATTCCAACTGCGCTGGAATCAGTGGAGCTGCACTTATGGAACGATGCAGTTTGGTGGAGGTGATGGGAGGTCCTCTTTAAATATCGGTACAGCCCATTTAAAACTTTAAAGGGGTTGTTCTGTAATGCAACCTTACCCACAGGGAATGATCAGGTCTCCATGCAAGTGCAGAACTAGCACTCCGATCCCTGTGTAGATATATATATATATATGTGTATATATATATATATGTATATATATATATAGTAACATGTGGGCAGAAATGTGCTGTGCATTTTTCTACAACACTTTTCATTTTTCTATCTGATATTACAATGTATCTATATTGTTTTACGCTTTTTCAGTTTCTTCCATAATGTTTTTTTTCTTTTTTTCCCGAATTCGTTCTAAGTTTCCATCTTTTTACGTCCTCGCAGTAACCAAAAGCAGCGGTCTGATAAGTTTCTTCGCAATGCACTGAGGTTTGCTGCAGTTTATACCGGAGTTAAGAGACGTGGTTTGTTACAGACTGTTTTGAAGAAGAAAAAAAATATAAACTATTTATTAAAAAGGTATATTTTTATACGAGGTGTCACACTAGAGCAGTACTAAAAGTAGTATTTATTTGACGCAATTGGCTGTAAACCGAAATTAGATGCAGTCGCCTATTACGCCACGTGTTTTCACTATCCCCGCACAATACTTGTGTTTACAGAGGATCTGTATAGCTTTACACTTATTTGAGTGTAATATTTTACCCATCTAAACCATTCCAGATATTACTACTACGTGTAATATACATGCAGGAAAATATTGTTTTTTGGGTTTTTTTTTTTAATTATTAAATGTAGTTTTTACATTTTTGCACACGTTTGTTTCCCTTTTATACAATAGACTTTCCCAGGTCAGTGCCATTGTTCTGTTCAGACGTGTAAGGAAATGTATTAAGGGGGCACAAAGCGATGTATTGCCCAAAGTGGACGAATCTCCAAACCGATTGATATCACCTATTGTCATGATTTAAGAGATTGCAAATTTCTTGTAGCAAAGCAGTATTAATCCCTCATTGTGTTGTTAGTTATATGTCAGGGCTAACATGGGTTAAAGCAATGTGTGTGGTGAAGGCTCTATGAGCGGGATAGACATGTGCGGAGTCCTTGACTTTCAGACATCAGAAGTGCAGCTGATAAGAGGAAACTTTGTCATTTATTAACGAAAATTCTTCTTTCTCATGTTATTTTCTTCCATCTTCCAGTACACAGATGAAATCCATACTTGTGGATTTGGGAGGAGGAGAGCGGAGACATAACACATCACCGTAGCTTTACGCTAAGGCGCCACGTTGCGGAAACACAGCTTTTTTTGTTGTTGTTGTTGTTGTTGCAGATTTTGCTGCGTTTTTTGATCCAAAGTCTGGAGTGGATTGAAAAGGAATAGAAGATATAAAGGAAGCTCTTAGATGTTTCCCTTCTGTTAAATCCACTCCGGACTTTGGCTCTAAAAACCGCAGTAAAATCTGCAACAAAAAAAGCTGCGTTTCCGCAACATGGGGCCTCAGCCTTAAAGTCAGGGTTTAGTCTTCCTGCAGAGCTGGGTAGTAGTTTATTGTTTAACCCAGCTCTATGAAGAGACCCTGACTTTCAAGCTGCATTACTCTGTGTACTCTCCTCCTCCCTTCTCCATAGACTTCAATGTGCTGCCGATTTCATGAGTGCAGGAAAAGAGAAATAACAGGAAAAATAAGTATGCTTCTTTCATATGTTACTATTATTACCTGCACTTCTAAAATATGAATTAAAAAAAAACTGATTTAAGAATGTAGGTATGCTGGAAGGCCATGTCCACACCAGATGTAGTTACCATGGGTTAGACATTGTATACCCAGAGACTGCTATTATGGGGTACACTAGCTGCATACAGATCATACACATACTGCAAAATAAATGCTACAGCATGTCTGCTGCAATTACAGAGGGAATATCCCCAAAACAGCCGCCCCATTTTTGGAGGGTTTTTGTTGTTGTTTTTTGCTTAGCCATTTGGAAAGTTTTCTATGCACCCTTCAGCTCCTGAGTAGACCCTTCTATATGGTGACACTGTACATGGGGTTACATGTGATTGTACAGATGTAGCAAAACGTAAACTCAGATAACTTGCTGCAGAATACAACCAAAGCTATTGAGTTAATGTTCTGTGCCGCCATGTAGTTAACACACTTTGTTTCAATGTATCTGTTAAATGGAAAGAAAAATAGAAGCCTGGACAAACACTTAAATGTGCAGCTCTATTTCTAAAAGGTTTTTTAGGGTTGGGGTACAGACGTATCATGTCTCACATTAGAACAGGCTCCCAGTCCCCTCTTCATGTTTGTAAAATAGCCACAAGCTTTGCAGGTCTTTCTGTGGCCTGAGACCCCCCCTATGCTCTTGGCTGTCTCAGACTACCAGACCACAGTGGGCATAGGGTGTCCTGAGAAGCGGATGGCCATCTTACAAAAATAAAGCGGGGAGTGTAAGTTAAAGGAATGACTACAAAACAATTTTGCTCTGGTGACAAGTTCCCTTTATCCATAAATGGGTCTACAAAAGTCTTACCCTTGGTTCACATCTGTGTTTGGGAAGTCTGCATGGGGACACTCCGAACAGACTACCCAATGCATTTGCATGCAGTGATAGCACATGGACCCCATAGACTATAATGGGGTCCGTGTGCTTGCCGCAAGATCAGAAAAGTAGATTGTGAAGTACTTTCCTGCGTAGATCTCGCGGCAAGCACACGGACCCCATTATAGTCTATGAGGACCATGTGCTATCACACAATGCATTTGGTAATCCATTCGGGGAGGGGTTCCCCTGAACGGATTACCGACACAGATGTGAAGCAGGCCTTACTATGAGTCCCTAGAGGGGTGTGCACTGTACAAGTGCTGACCCCTCCTCACACACCCTTGGTCAGCTACTAATAATTTAGTACTTTGATGGTACCTTACGTGTAGGTTGTATCGGTTATAATCCAAGCACTGTGGTGTTGTTAATTTATTATAGCGTTCCCTAGATACACCTTGTGCACTGCGCTATTAATAGGTTAGGAAATCAAAAGGGTCTGTTCAGTAAATGACAATCCATGTTTAATGGGCTTGGAGGCCGAGACACAGTCTGGAGTCTTCACAGACCAGGACGTTTCCAGTTATTTGGATCCACCCTGTAAGCTGGTAATTGAAAGTTCTGTGATGACAAAGCTGATTACAGTCCACTTAGACTGTGTTCACACCTGCACTGACAGCATCATATGCAGATTATTGCATTTTAGCGCTGTTTGAGAGCTGATCTGCAATAGCATGGCAGTATAGCATGAAGTCATCTGTTTACAGTTCTATATACTGTGCTGAAAAGAGTCCAACGTCCTGCACCCTCACCAGTATGGTAATGATGGCCAATCCTAAGGATAAGCCATCAATATTAAGATTTTAGGACCCTTTTAATTCAGTTTTTCTACCCCAATGCATGAACAGAACAATGCGGATGTTAATTCAGCCTTACTGAAAGGGCATCTCCACTTGTATATAAGAAGGCAATATCTCCATTAACTAACCTGCTGGAGCGGTATTATATACTGCTAGAGAACCAATAGTGCGCTGAATGTAGTCTCAGTATGAGCCCCAGTGTCGGAGATATCGGTGCCGGTAATTTCAACACCAATATCTCCCCACTGTCAGAAGGGCGGGCCTTACTGCCTAACATCATCACACTATTCATTTATAAAAAGTTATCTTATCTGGCGGTATGCTGTGAAATAACGCAGTAATAGATTATTAATACGTGGAATCACTGGCTCCATTTCCCTGGCACAGAGTCCGTCTAAAATCTTGGACAAGAAGGTCTTGTGAGTCTCTTCTTTGTCCAACGAAGTCGCAGAAAACCGATTTTCCGACATAATCCATTACAGTAAATCTTGTCCCTTGGGATCTGCTGACAGATCTGTTTCTTTATTATTTAATCCGTTCTTCTGATTCCAGGATGGGAATTAAGAAGGGATTAAACAGCACAGATGTGAACCAAGGCCAAGGAGAAGTTTAAACATATCTTAGAAGATCCACCAAAAAAAATTTGATGTTTTTTCTGTTTCTTCTAGGAAAGACGTAGACCGAGGTTGATAGTAAGACGACCTCTAGTATATCATTGTATATCTTAAGACAAATCCACCAGCAGGGTCTTTATCAAGTCCTGAAGTTGGTGTGGTTCTTCTGGAATTGCACCTTGTACATGAAGGACTCCAATAGGTTTGAGCGATCGGGATCGGAAAAGATCAGATTTCGATCGGTGATCGAGTAAATTTCGTGATCGGAATTCCGACCCGATCTTTTCCAGCGGGATCGAGATCGGAGGTTATCTCAAGATCGGCTCAATCCTAAAAGTGAATTTTCCCATAGAGAAGCATTGACTAGGGTTGAGGATCGGGTTCGGAAAGGATCGGATTCCGATCGGCAATCGGGCAAATTTCACGATCTCGATCAGGATCGAGATCAGCTGGAAAATGATCGGAAATAGGATTTTAAAATCGATCTTGAAATCTCAAGATCGGCTCAACCCTAGACTCCAATCCTCCTAAAGTGTCAAATCATGGCTGGGAAGAAGTAAACATTCATGCCATGTCCGCTTTCAGCAAAGAGGGGTCACATGGGCTCACTTCCCTTGCAACTTATGAACCTAAGAAATTGAAACAAGAACATTGTATATCACCTCTGATAGGGGGCGCTATTCATGGGGTTTTGTTCTTTTGACAGGTCCATATTAAAAGTCAAATCTTCAAAAATAGTTGGCCCCCATTGCCCGTCTGCAGCATATTCTGCTTGAATCTGACCCAGTCTTATAGAAATCCTGCAGGAAACCGAGACCTTAATCTTTGTGATCTGCTCAATGTTAGCCAAGGGGTGGAGTTTAATTCATCTTTTATTCTACTGCAGATAGGGGGGAAGCTCCTGCTGCAGCTAGATGTCTTACAACCCCATACAGGTTAGTGAAGAGAAGGAGATGACATTGCCGAGTTCCTGGGAATTTTTCTTTACATGTTTTAAGTTGTCAAATTCTATTAAATAAAATAGAATCAAAGGGAAGAATGAGATTGATTAATAAGAAGTGCTGAATGTTTTGTTGCATTTTTTTACACTTGGTGTTCATTTCAAGAGTTTAGGCCATGGAAAAGATTTATCCTAGATCCATGGGATAGAGGATACATTGAGGTGCTGATCGGTGGAGGTCCAACCACTGAGATCCTAACCGATCCTGGGGACGGGGCTGTTTTACTCCCACTGATACCAGGGATATATTCTCAATGGAAGTAAAATACCCCCTGTTTTCAGAATTTTAAGGGTTTCCGTGGTTGAACCTCCACTGATCAGCAACATATCTTCTATTTATAGAAGAATATTTTATATCTGTGGTTGAACCTCCACTGATCAGCAACATATCTTCTATTTATAGAAGAATATTTTATATCTTCTTTTATAGATGGTGGATAAATCCTTTTGTGGCTTAGCCCCTTTAAGAATGATCTCAGTCTCTTCACTTATGAAAACTACTATGTAATAAGGTGTCAATCTCTTATTATTTCTATGTACCTTATCTATTGCTGTAAATTCTATCACTAATGCCAGATATATATATAGAAGGCAGGTGAAATATCCATTACCAATGAGAATGTCATCAGAAGATCGCAAAGGCTTTCTGGTGTCAACTAACATTAAACATCCCCAAAAATCATTTAAAAAATCCTTTATTTTCTTGTTTTGTCAATGCTGCTTCTGTCTTATCCGTGGAAATAACCACCTAAAATTGTAAATAATTTGCGGTCATTGGATGCATGATGGTGACTGTGTGTCTATGTTTGCATGTCGTCATGTGTCGTATGTATGTTTCTGTTCTTTCTACAAGAAGCATCTGACGTATTTGCTTTGTTCTCCTCCGTGAATGACTCTTATTAAAGCCAAGTATTAAATCCAAATTTTGATTCCATTTCTTTTTCTGTCCAGTCGTATAGCAGTATTATACGGGCTCTATGACAAGCATGTAGACTCTCCAATAATTGGGATTGTCCTCTGACCAGATCATTTTGCATGGGTATGTGGATATCTACTATATGCTTTTACCTTGGTCAGATTAGATAACCAGGCAATATGTCTTAACTCAAAGCTAAAGTATCTTCTATTGAAATGTATGTACATGCCTTTACTGCCATAATATGTGTCTAATTTGTAGAGTGTTACCCGAATAACACTGGATTATTGTAGAGTATGACATGACGTATGTATCTACACAAAATCTCAAAAGTCAGTCCTTTGTAACAAAACTAATAATAAGTTAATAGTATATGAAATGAAACAATGTTTCTAGGCTGCATGGCCAAGCGTACATGTGTTCTGAATGGGGAGAGTGGAGAAAGCAATCTCCCCAGTAACGCAAACAATTGCGCATGTTGACATTCATTAGCCTGATGGTTTTTTTCACCCAGGGGCAAATTGGGTTACACATTGGCTGGTGACCGGGTTCAACCAACGTTATTTAAATGTCTATGGCCAACTTGAGGCCCGTGGCAGATCTTACCACATATCACCTGTATCCACCATCCCGAAACCCACCTTTGCAGAACTGAATTGACATGTTGACTTCAATTACATTGAGTGGTGAAAGCGGCCTTTGTAATAAGCTCTAACGTATTTCGTATTGTGGTGGTGACAACAGACTGTCCCTAAACTAGGGCCACACAAAACTACATAGGTGTATATTCCACAATAGCAGATGAATGTGCTCGCCATTTTGACTTGATTAAGATAACTTGCTGCAGTGATCGCACAACAAAAGTCATTGTGTACAGCATGCATATTCCAAGGTCTTCGACAGCTCTATACAGACGTTTAGTAGCCACCTTGAAGGGGACCATTCACCACCTCCTCCAACTCTTTGCACCCTCAATAAACACTGCTCCACTGATTCCGGTGCAACTAGAATTTATTCTCTAGCCTGCAATCATTTGTTGTCAGTTTTTATACAACTATGTTCCGTACAGTCAAGTGGGTGGTTCCTCTATTTCTCTTCCAGCCTAGGACCGCCCACCTGATGGTAGAAAGCTAACAGAAGTTATTGCTTGGGAACAATGGGGGCTAGAGAAAAAAATTACAACTGGGTTGGAATCCATGGAGGGGTGCCCATTGAAGAATGCGATGTGTTGGAGTTGGTAGAGGTGGAGATAAGTCCCGAGTAATCTAAGAGATGTAACACTGCTATAGTTCTATCACCCTAGAACAGTGATGGCGAACCTTTTTGAGACCGAGTGCCCAAACTGTAACCCAAAACCCAATAAATTATCGCGGAGTGCCAACACGGCAATTTAACCTTAAAACTCTTTGGATCCACAATTGCGGACCCACAAATTACAGTCGTGTGAATGGAGCTTTACAGAGCTTGTACTGAAAGGTCTGTACACAGTACAATCTGCCCCCAGTGGCCCCACACACACAGTACAATCTGCCCTGCAGTGGCCCCCCCACACACAGTACAATCTGCCCTGCAGTGGCCCCCCCGGACACAGTACAATCTGCCCTGCAGTGCCCCCCCACACACAGTACAATCTGTCCCGCAGTGGCCCCCACACACAGTACAATCTGCCAGGGGGCCACACGGTGGCTCAGTGGTTAGCACTGCAGCTTTGCAGCGCTGGAATCCTGGTGTTCGAATCCCAAGGGCATAAAACCATCTGCAAGGAGTTTATATGTTCTCCCCATGTTTGCATGGATTTCCATCCCATATTCCAAAGACATACTGATAGGGAAAAATGTACATTGTGAGCTCTATGTGGGGCTCACAATCTACATAAAAAAAAAAAGACAGTACAATCTGCCCTGCAGTGGCCCCCACAGACACAGGACAATCTGCCCCGCAGTGGCCCCCACACACACTACAATCTGCCCTGCAGTGGCCCCCACAGACAGTACAATCTGCCCCGCGATGGCCCCCCCATGGGATTATACCTCCACAGTATACTCCACAGTAGCCCCCTCCCCACACAGCATGAAATGGTCCACAGTAGCCCCCTCCCCACACAGCATGAAGTGGTCCACAGTAGCCCCCTCCCCACACAGCATGAAGTGGTCCACAGTAGCCCCCTCCCCACACAGCATGAAGTGGTCCACAGTAGCCCCCTCCCCACACAGCATGAAATGGTCCACAGTAGCCCCCTCCCCACACAGCATGAGATGGTCCTCAGTAGCCCCCTGCCCAGACAGCATGAAATATTCCACAGTAGCCCCCTCCCCACACAGCATGAGATGGTTCACAGTAGCCCCTTCCCCACACAGCATAAAATATTCCACAGTAGTTCCCCCTCCCTAACAACACAAAATGGTCCAGAGCAGCCCCCTCCCCAGACAATACACATATACACTAACCTGAAGGGCCGCCGGGCGTCCTCTCTTTCTCCTATACACTATGGGCGCTAATGACTTACGTCATCATGTCCGCGCCGGTGCAGAGGTCACACTCTGTATAGTCAATGTAGGCCGTGCGTACCGCGCGGCCTACACTGAAAGCTTTCAGCTGGATGTGCATTTGCACATCCAGCTGAAAGCAGCGATCGCTCGCTAACGGGGAATCCTGTACCGGATTCCCCGTTACTGAGCGATCCGGGCGACCGCAACCGTGCCAGCATAGAGGGCTCTGCGTGCCCTCTCTGGCACGCGTGCCATAGGTTCGCCATCACTGCCCTAGAATAATGCCAAGAGTTCAAGGCTTTCTTGTTAAATCTAGAACACATAAGTGACGGGAATGGGTATGAGCCACACCAAAGAGTGCCATAGCCCACATTTGACAAGCCAAGAAATGTCCACCCAACTATGTATCCGGGAGCTAAATTTTTCATTGGTTACTGAGCAGTTTGTTTTTCCCAGATCTATAACTCTGGCATAGTTTATAGCATTGCTTGGGAAATCGGACAAGTCTAGCTCTAGGTGCTCGTGGGTATGTAATCTGAGTTCTTAGCAAGCAGCCATGGTGGGATGAGTAAGGCTCTCCTAAACAATGATCCTATTGCCTGGACCAAATATATAGTCAGTAAGGATATAACGAGCACTAGATATACATTACAGTGAAATGGAAGGTGCTGAGATATGTTTCTTCAATTCTAAGGGAATCTATCAGCAATTTTATGTAACATGAAGTAGTGACAGACAGTGGTATGTCCATTATGTTTGTCTAAGTATCAGGAATACTGCATTGTACAGTTTTGCAGGTGTAGCACAATCTAGCTCAATGCATGGCTGCCGCTGATTGACAGTTTACTCCCTATGCACAGAAATGGGGAGAAGGCTGTCAATAAACATCTTATGACTATTGCTGCCTTGCAAAAACTGGTAAATTGTTGCAGAAAACCTATGTGCATACCTGACACACGTCTGGAGTTGGCATGTCTGTCAGGGCACATGGGGCCCGCTCTGAGCCCAACATAAATCAACTGAGCAAGGAAAGGGCATAACCGGTTGAGGACGTCTCACCAACACTTTTCCATAAAGTGAACCATTTTCTAGTTTTCGGACTTGATCTTGTCTTAAGAAAACACTTAAGGCTCATAGGTTTACCAAGCATTTTCCCTTATGTGGCTTTCAGCTGGATTTATTTCAGAATTACCCATCATGCTTTGTAATCTTAAATTTACCTTGTGTCTGATCTCTAACCCCAGCTTATAATATGGAAGGTTTGGGGACCATGACAGGTTTTCTTCTCATCCCATCAGTGGAGCTCCAGCTGGTAGCGCTGTGTCCCCTCCAAAGTAGTGCCATGTACAAGTGCATATGGCCACGCTGCAGCTCCATGTGGTGGCCTTGGGAAATTTTGAAGGGGGAAGGAGCGGCTCCTTTATTGTCAGGATAAGTGGAACGGAGTAGCGTATATCATCATGTGACTAAGCCCTCTGAACCCAAGATTAACTGTTTACTGACATACTACTATGCATACGCCTCTGAAAGAGTGACCTTACCGAGGACCATCAATGTATTTAAGGTACAGTCTGACTTTCACCGTCAGGATCCTCGTATCAGAATTCACACAATGAAATGTTCTCACTTAAAGATCTAGTATTAGGTCTTGTCCACACTTCTTTTATAGGTGTGAGGGCAGGTAGTGCTGGAAAACTGTTCTTTTCTGCACGTGACCATAAATTTCATACATTTTATACCTTGTTCATTTTTACATGAACTGCATGAATGTTATTATGTGAACGTGCCCTACAATGCCCATACAATGACAGATCATATCTTTTATACGGCTCGTGAAGATCTAATCCTATGACTTGCCTGTTTTTATATTATTATATGCTGCAACCATTGGATGTAAATTTACAATTTTGTATTGCTTGGATCTAAACTTGTCATCTTCTTGCAAGCTGTTTTATATTGATGTTAATTGCAATAAAAATACAAATTTCATATTTTGCTGCTTGTTTTTTTTTTTTTCCTTTTATTTCTCACCTCTTCTCCTTCCAATTTAGTCTCTGGAAATACCAGACCATTTTAGTTACGTGGCATGTTTTTGCTGTGAGCATCTAAGGTCTGTCCATTGGATACATCCGGCTTTAAAAGGTAAATAAACTTTCAGACGACTTTTGATTTTTTTTGGCAGCATTTTTGTCATTAATACATTTTATAATATACTGTACTAACAAAATTTGGCTCCTTTCGGTGAAATCCTGCAAATCCCCATGTAGCTGTGCAGGGATTCTAAAAATGTGCTTTTTATTGTCTCTTATATGACACTAAAGGTTGCCATTCTACCTGTATGATTTACAGAGATATCACTGCTTGGGTCTGGGATATACAGTACATTGCAGCTGGGATATATAGAATGCAGCTATACAAATCCCAATCTTTGAGATTCTCCTCTTTCACAGGACACTAAAAGCAAGTTTCTACATTTTCTAATGCCCGAGACATAGCCATTTTAGGTGACCCTCCCCACCCTTATTTTCTCTTCATTTTACACAGCCTATACACCCTCCAAAGAGCGGAGCAGGGACAGCTCTCAGAAGAGAAGGGAGGGAAACGGCGTAAAAAATGCAGGATTTCACAGAAAGGAGCCAAACTTTATAAAGTATATTACAAAATGTATCCATGAGGCAAATACTGCCAGACAAGAAGTTCAAAAGTTTAGTTATACTCTAAGAAGGGTGCGCAGTGAGTAGTGGGGGGGGGGGACTGTTCTCTCTTCACATAGTGAATACAGAGGGTTTGTGGAGGGGCCATTTCTCTGCTCACAGCAGGCCTGCAGACAGCCATCTCCGTTCACAGCAGGCAATGCGAAAATTCTACGCTTTTTCTACAATGTAAGGAGAATATAAGATGATTTATGTATATCTATATACTTCTGTTTGTGTTATTGCAGATAGGATATTAGTCACACACAGTAAGCAGCTTTCCTTTATTGTTCTCCTATTTTTTTCCTCCTGTGTCAGGGATGTTTTTGGCTCCATCTTGCCCTGTATTTACTGTCCCCGGGTCTCCTATATTTGTTCTCTTTTGGCTTATGACATCTATTTGTTTGCTATTTTGCATGTTATTTTACAATTACTCATGGCACAATTATACTTACTGAAATAAGCCAGTAGTAGTAGTAGTAGTAACATGGCTCCCAACCGTCCCAGATCCGGCGGGACAGTCCTGATTTTACACTGCTGTCCCGCCATCCCAGATAGCTTATGGTTTGTCCCGCTATGCCCCTGAAGTGTTCTGCTGTTAACAAACTTTGACCCCATCCACTGGCTCTTATCTCAGGGTAGGATAAAGGCTGAATTGTATAAGCTAAGAGACTTTTGATGACGTCATGACCATGTGATCAGAATATTGTGTGGGCGGAGTTATTCTGGATACTACAGGACAGTGTCAAGCTGCTGGGAACAGGGACTGATGGAAGGTAAGGAGGAGAGAAGAGATAGCATGTGTGAGTAAGAGGGGGGGGACTGGGGGCAGATATAGGGGGCAATGGAGCTGGTGGCAGATAAAGGGGGACATTAAGCTGATGACAGATGAAGGGGGCAATAAAACTTGGGCAAATGGAGGGGCACATTAAAACGAGAACAGGTCAAGGAGTGGACATTAAACTAGAGGGGCAGATGGAGGGTGACATTAATGTTCTCCTCCAGTTGCCCCAGTTTAAACTGTTGGGGGTAGCTGAAGGGGGACATGTCTGCCTCCAGTTGCCCCCCAGTTTAATGTCCCCCTCCATCTACCTTCACTGTTTAATGTCCCCCTCTAGTTTCCGCCAGTTTAAACTGGGACATGAGGAGAGGGACTTAATACTGTTGGGCAAGTAGGGGGAACATTATAATGTTAGGGTAACTGTAGGAGCATTATACTGTCTGGAGACACATGGAAAAATGCATGAGTGGGTGGAGTCAATGTAGAAGTGGGTGGAGCTAAATTTGCTGCAGCACACTGCACATTTTGTCCCTCTTTCTGTCCTTTGAAAGTTGGGCGGTATGGTAGTAATAGATAGGAGAGGGGGAGCAGACTGCTCTTTACTGTACATACAACCTAAGAGAGAAATGTAAAATGTGATGCAGCCATAATGGGACTATTAGCCTCAGAAAACTGGTCGGACACTATGTACGAAGGCTTATACAGACAAAACAGACTGCCCAGCAAGATCCTGGACATATTTCAACTTTTCACGAAAAGTCAGATACCTTTTAAGTAATTGAAATGGTGATCGAGCGTCTTATGTAACATAATCCTCTCAAATAGTCAAGATTCAAGTCAGCCTTTTTTATATATAACTTAAAGCATGTTGCATCAGCAGGTGCTATAGAGCGGATGGGAAAGTATTTTCTCTTTATACTTGGAGCATTATTATAAGGCAATGTTCACACTGCCAATGGGTGTAGGTTGTGCTAATCCATTAGAGCAGAGGTTCTCAAACTTATTTTGTCTACCGCCCACTTCGAGAATTAATTATTTTCTAGCGCCCCCCCAAATTTTTTTAGCGGCTAAATTCACTTGTTTTCGTAATATCGTCGAATGACATGACTGGCTGTGACATGATGGCGCGTGCGCTTTTATATGATGCAGCGGGCGGGCCTAGTACTTTCGAGAATGGACTAGAAACTTCTCGCTTCGCATTGGAGCTTACCGCCATCTATGGTACAGTTTGACAACTTTTGGACAGGAAATAGTTACTGTCTAGTCCCCTAGATGGCGTTACACGAGGAAACGCGCGGTAAGCGTAAAGGAGCGGTAAAGTTTGTGTTAAAAGCAAAAAAACAATTTTAAAGGGGTAGCCTCATGAAGCTTGATCTGCCTTCTAAGCTGCCTAAAAATCTTCTTTCTTCCTGTTTGCTCGCGTCAATTAGCCCGCCCCCAAATTAGTGTGTAGCTCCGCCCACCACATAGCGTGATCCTATGGGATGACTGAAGGGCCTGTGATGTCATCAAAAGGTCCTGTAGACTTGGATTTACCTTGTACGGAGTTTCCTAAAGGAACTGGCTCCTCTGCCCACTAGCAGCCTGCTCTATATAATAAAGCTTTATCCTAGTGAACAGAGAGACCAGGTCCTTTAGCCCAGTAGGATTTAGACTGCTTTATATAGGAAAGCAGCACTTATTCCACACACCCCCCTCTATCTCACAGCAGGGAGCTAGGTGATGTGTATGTGATGTGTATGTGTGGTGCAGACACAGGCTGGCTCCGTACACTCAGCCCCAGTGGCGGATCCAGGCTTTGCGGGGCCCTGGGCAATTGACTGTGGCGGGGCCCTACTTACAAAAACCCGACATGTAGGTTTTTTCTGTCCGCTTGAAAAGTCGGACATATTTAGGACAGGCACGGAGTGTAAAACAATGCACCCGATGTCCATTTAAAGGGGCTCTATCAGCAAAATTATGCTAATAGACCCCATATATGCGTGAATAGCCTTTAAAAAGGCTATTCAGGCACCGTAAGTGTTATATTAACCCCCAGTCCCGTTTTTAAATAAAAGCATCCTATTAATATTATAAATGTGAAAGTTTGTGAGTTTGGATGTTTGTGGGTTTGTGTGTTCGGATGTTTGTTAGTCAATCACGCAAAACCCGCTTGACCGATTTGGCTGAAATTTTCCACAAACATAGTTAATACACCCCATTGCGCAATAGGCTACTTTTCGTCATAATAGCGCACATACATTTTTCCCAGGACCCCCACAAACCCCAAACTCACATCACTATCTCTGCAATCTCACACTTTGGACCCCGATTTGGCTGAAATTTTCCACAAACATAGTCCCTACACTCGATTGCGCAATAGGCTACTTTTCGTCACAATAGCGCACATACGTTTTTCCCAGGACCCTTTGGATGTTCGGATGTTTGGTGGTCAATCACGCAAAAACCGCTCCACCGATTTGGCTGAAATTTTCCACAAACATAGTCCCTACACTCGATTGCGCAATAGGCTACTTTTCGTCACAATAGCGCACATACGTTTTTCCCAGGACCCCCACAAAACCCAAACTCACATCACTATCTCTGCAATCTCACACACTTTGGACCATAGCAAGCCACAAAATTCATATTACCCTCTACAGCAGAGGTCAGCAACCCCTGGTACACATGCCAAGAGTGGCACTCCTGCCATATTTCACTGGCATGCCAGCAGCACAGGACCTGCAAGAGTTAAATAAAGTCTCTGCTAGAGCTGAGGCATAAGGACACTCCCCTTTGCAAGATGTGCAGGAAACCCAGGGGCTGGAGCTTAGTCGCTCAAATCTCTGCCTGCTATAGTGATAGCTCCTGCCGAAGCTGCTAGCAAACTGAAAGTAAGAAACACACAGCTCCCTTCCTTTACTTCCTATTCTCATTAATGTCAGGCATTTGGGGTTATTAGTTTAGTGTTAGTAACTCCATGTACCTCACATTAATAGGAATAAACCCCATCATGTCCCTCATATTAACCCCTGTGTGCCCCATATAAAGGTTACTAATATGTGAGACATATGGAGGGACTAATAAAAGACCTCAGTAATGAAGATACTTAATTATTACCTCCAAGTCTCTCACATATCAGTAACTAGAGATGAGCGAGTACTGTTGGGATCAGCCGATCTGAACAGCACGCTCCATAGAAATGAATGGATGCACCTGGTACTTCCGCTTGGACATAGCCAGCGTGCTTAACCCCCCGCGTGCCGGCTACGTCCATTCATTTCTATGCGAGCGTGCTGTTCGGATCGGCTGATCCCAACAGTACTCGCTCATCTCTATCAGTAACTCTTACACTGGGGTTAATGTGAGGGACATGATGGGGTTAATTGCTATTAATAAGAGGCACATGGAGTTACTAAACTGTCATGCACAGGGCCAGACTTTATGTTGCTTACTCAAGAGTATCCTGTGCCCAAAACTGACATGTACTGGCGGAAAATAACAAATCATACAATGTCGTATATCGAAGTATATTAACCTGAAATACCTCTGTCCCAAAGTCACTATGTACAGATTATACCAACACCGTATAGCGGCTGAAATACAAATTACATTCAACACAAAAGTCTCATGTGCTCTCAGAATTACAGCAACAACAAGATACACAGTTACATTTTATATCCCATACCTTATACACAGTACGAAAACCTTACCCGCGCCTGTATATACCCACTTCTACAATCACCGCAGACGAAGTCGCGGGTACCAGCTAGTAAAAACATATATGCAAATCTTACCGAACGTGCACCGGGGGCGGGGATGCACGATGCCGCGTCATCTTCGGGCACGCCTGCCTCTTCTGTCTTCTTGGAGCGACGCCCTCTGGTCCCGTCTCTTCTGCCGGCTTCCTATTGGTCTTCTTCCGGCTCGAGGTCTTCAAATCTCGCGCCTGCGTAGTAGCGCTTCCCTCCGGATCGCTACTGCGCAGGCTCACTCGCCATTTTACATGGCAGTTCGCAAGCGCGCAGTACGCTCGTGTAGTTCTACGGGGACTGGCAAGTGACGGGACCAGAGGGTGTCGCTCCAAGAAGACAGAAGAGGCAGGCGTGCCCGAAGATAACGTAGCATCGTGCATCCCCACCCCCAGTGCATGTTCAGGTACGATTAGCATATATGTTTTAATGCTTTTATTTAAAAATGGGACCGGGGGTTAATATAACATTTACGGGGCCTGAATGGTCTTTTTAAAGGCTATTCACGCATATGTGGGGTCTATTAGCATGATTTTGCTGATAGAGCCCCTTTAAATGAATGGAGAATGTCACGGACACAGCTAGTGTCCGCTGCTAATGTCCATGCAAGACATTAGCATTGGACACTGACGGTAGTGTGAACGCCCCCTAAGATACTCCATGTGCCTCATATTAATAGCAATTAACCCCATCATGTCCCTCACATTAACCCCCTGTGTGCCTCACATAAGAGTTACTGATATATGAGAGACATGGAGGTAATAATGAAGTATCTCCATGATTAGTACCCCATATATCTCACACATCAGTAACCCTTATGGTGAAGTACACAGGGGTTAATATGAGGGACATGATGGGGTTAACTGCTATTAATATGAGGCACATGGAGTTACCAAAACTAAATGAATAACTCCAAGTGCCTGACATTAATAGGAATAGTAACCCCCCTCCTCCCTCCAGCCTGTACCTGCGTGTGCTTTCTTTCACTTTGCTGAACTTCTCCCTCTCGTGTCGGCAGGGATCTTCTATAGAGCGATAAGCTCCGCCTCCTCGGCTCTCCTCACCCTCTCATTGGTTGACAGAGGGCAGCCAGAGAAGGGGGGTGACGAGGGAGTGTCCTCTATTCATAGCTGCAGCTCTCTGGCTGGCTGCTGTCTATCAGCCGACACTGCAAGTACACAGTGTGCTTCCTAATAGGGAAAGTATATGTGTGAAGCACACTGTGTGCAGGGAGCTGCAGCTACTGATAGAGGACCGACAGGGGGCCCCTGCAAGTGACAATTGCCCTGCCGACCGACCCGAGTTTTGTTAGGTACGGGCCCTGCCACGGGGCCCCGCTAGGCTCACCCGGCCCTGGATCAGCCCCTGCTCAGCCCCCACACAGCAGGGAGCTACGTCATGTGGCTCCCTCAGCAATGAGCAGGGGGCCAGGTGCTAGTGTCCATAATGAAGTGAATAAAGTAAGATAGTGGACAAACAAAGCAGTTTTGCTGAAGCAATGTATTTAGGAAAAATCTTACATCCACATTAACAAGCAGTATAGACAGAATCATTGTTATGATACCACCCCTTTAAATTAGCCATCGCCCCCCTAAACCGCTTCAACGCCCCCCAATCTTCTCTGTGCCCTTTACTGCCCCCCTATAGGCCTCCAGCGCCCACAAGGGGGCGTTATCGCCCACTTTGAGAAAGACTGCATTAGAGGATTAGGGTAATGGAAATTGAATTTTCTGTATTTGATCGATGCAAACTTAAGACTTTCAATTTGTATCTCTCCCGATTGACTTTTGTCCTAAACTATAAGACACGGTAAGCCCCTGTTGCATATCGCTATGCTTTACTGTGACACTTCATGGAGAACCTAGTGTCAGAACAAGCCAGGTACGAGTATAATGTATAATTGTTACGTAGTGGGTCGGAAAAAGACCTAAGTCCAAGTGGAACCAACGGAAGACAAAAATAAAGAGCCCCGATCCAATTTGCTGAGAATCGATCCCTGGACCAACATTCTGCTTTAATACCAATAGGCTTGTATATTGTGGTTTGCATAGAAGATATCCATCTTTCCACCATGATCACATCCTGCAGGGGCATGATCCATCATTTTGCAGCTCAAGCAGTAAAGTGATGCTTCTAAACTTGCAGGAATAAATACATTTATTGTCATAGGCTGTCGTCACCAAGCGCCGTCTTCCATACCACATATTCATTTAGTTGCCTTCTCTGAACTCTCTCCAGCTCTTTGATGTCTTTTTATGAACTAGTGTCCAAAACTGGATGGAATATGATGAAGATGTGTTCACACCAGTGCTTTATAGAGGGGGATATAATACCGTCTTCTCTATAGCCATATATTTTCTAATATATGACAATAGCAGACTGGCATTGCCTACTATAACTTAGTATATTATCAACATATATATTCCCAAATTCTTTTCCATTGCAGACTCACCCAATAGTCATCCACTCAGGGTGTTATTAGCATGTTCTTTTTCCAATATGTATAACCTTACATGTTGACCCTTATCTGCCATTTTGCTACTTATTTGGCCAGTCGTCCCAAGTCTTCCTGTAGGGATTGGACATTCTGCATTGTATCTATACTACAGAAATTTGTTCTATTTAGTCCAGTGTCTGAATCATTTATAAACTGGTTAAAGAGTAATAGTCCTAGTACAGACACCTGGGGTACTCCCCTTTATAATATCAGTCCAGCAATAGTCCCAGTATAGAAACCTGGGGTGCTCCCCTTTATAATATCAGTCCAGCAATAGTCCCAGTATAGAAACCTGGGAGTCTCCACTTATAATACCAGTCCAGTAATGGTTTCCTGTACAGACTTTTGGTGTACTCCCCTTTGTAATGCCAGTCCAGTAATGGTTCCCAGTACACAAACCTTGGGGACTCCATTGACATCACCAGTCCAGTAATGGTTTCCATTACAGGCTTTTGGTGCACTTCCCTTTATATCACCAGTCCAGCAATGGTTCCTAGTATAGACTCCTGGGGTCCTCCATTGACAACTCCTGTCCAGTAATGGTCCCAGTATAGACCCCTGTGGTCTATACTTACATTAGTCCAGTTTCAATATGAATCATGTATGACTACCTATTACTATTTAACCAATGGATATTAACTTGTGAGTAGAACTCATATGCCTGGAAAAATCCAAGCCTATGACATCCACTCACCACCTTATACAAGTCCTTACTCACCACTTTCATTAAAAAAAGAAAATTGTTTGGGCACAACCTTCCTTTCATAAAGCTGTGCTGGTTACTGTCGATTATATCCTTGTCTAAGACGTCACTGTGATCTCTTATTAGACTTTCAAGTAACTTTCCTGCTCCAGAAGTAACTCCCCAGCCTATAGTTGTCGGCCATTGTCATTGAACTGTCTATAAGAATAACATTAGCTTCTCGCCAGTCCATAGGTACCTCACCTGGATACCATCTTGGTGGCTCGCCTCTGGCTTCTCTCTGCCTTACTCTGCTAAATGACTGTGTATGTGTATAGGGAGAGACCTGTCAATCTAGCCGAGCCAAGTAGGGAGAAGCTGATGGCGAGTTACCCAAATGACTGTTCTACCCCATGCCCAATTTATTTTAACACCATGTTTCCATTTAATGCCTCAGTTAGGCCGGCGCCACATGCAGCTTTGGTCCAGGAGATGCAAACTGATGTCGTCTTTATTTCCTGAGACTGAGACCCCCATCATCATAGTTGTCTTTGATCCTAGGAGTCTTCCCTGTGACTGTACTGCAACCATGGGACCATAGAGCCACGGGGACTACTAGCGGGGTCTAGGCCAGGAAATATGGCCTCCATCTGGACAGCCTTACTGGAACATTTTGGAGAAAAGAGTAAAACAAAGCAGTGTGTAATGCAGAAGCCTGTCCATAGTTCATGTAGACCAGGGGTAGGGAACGTACGGCTCTCCAGCTGTTGCAAAACTACAACTCCCAGCATGCATACTCGCTCTGCTGTTCTTGGAACTCCCATGGAAGTGAATGGAGCATATTGGGAGTTGTAGTTTCACAGCAGCTGGAGAGCCGAAGGTTCCCTACCCCTGATGTAGACCATTCTTTAGGCATGAATGAAACTACTGACAAGTTCCCTTTAAAGGGAATGTATAATCATTAAATTACAGATTCTGAAAATCCTGAAAATCTGCAGTTGTTCCATTGCACTGCAGCATACAATAGGCCGGCATGTCCTGGCTTACGCAGCTCATTTTTTAGCTTTTACATGTGGACTGGGGCTACTAAGCGAGTCATCTCATTATCATTAGAGGGTGGGGGGCTTATTAACAGAAGACAGTTTTATTGTAGTAAGCCCCCATGCACACAATTGTGTGCTTTGTCAGTGTGCTAGCCATGTTTGTAGCAGCTTACACATTGACCATTCTTTTCTTCTGACCCCATACACACACCCGCGCCCGTGAGGGGGGCGTGAGTAGGAGGCAACACTCAGGACAGGGCCTAGTCCTGTTTTATGATCCCGGCTCAGTAATGAAGTGCATACGTCCGTGGAGTTCATGGACGGCACACGAATATCATGGATTCTCTTACAGACGCGTACATGCACATGAGCGAGCGCCTCCAATATGGAATGTGCTTAAAAAAATAAAAATTCTTTTCTGCATTCATGAACCTAAAATCAATGATCTGTTTCTTTTTCATCGGGATTGATGAGTAATGTCTGTAAAAATGTAAAAGCAGCAGTACTGCCTAAATACTCCAACCCTATATTCTCCAATGTGTTCCCCAAGATAGGATATGTTCTTATAGACGGATACCGACATATAAGGGGGAGAATAAAGCAGGAAAAGTGACCTGTCCTCTTTAAGACGATCTTGCAACAAGTCAGCGTCTTAATGTCTTTCATTTGTGACTTGTTCCAAATCACTCCTGGACTCATTTGCTGTCTTTGAACTGTCTCCAGATTTAGGGAAAAACCTACTTAAGTGATTATTGAACGTGATAAATGTATAGACTTCAGTGGCACATTGAATTAATTGAAGCTATTCTCAGCAATGTTTAATTAAAGTGGTGCGGCTAAATGTTCTCCGTCTTTGATACATCACGTAATCGGCTTAGAGTCACCAAACAGATAAAATAATGGAACTATATGAGATTTCCCTCAGGATTAGATATAGCAAGCAGTGCGAGTGTACAGTAACGTGTCCTGTATTGCAATGTATTATTTAATATTGATGGTAACTTTGAAGGGGTCTCTGAAATCTTTAGAAGCCACTTGGTGGTCTGTACTTCTCTTTGCATCACTAGGGTTTGCTTCTTCTCCCCATGCTTGGATGGGTTTCTTAAGGTTATGTATTCACATGGTAATTGACCCAGCATCTGTGTGAGCTTGAGGGAAGAAATGAGATTGTAGGCTCCACCGGGAACAGCCTAATGCAAGTTATTAGCATCTGTTTATACAGTGGTGGCTGGCCATGTAATGTCATGTACGACAACATCTAAGAAGAACGTGTAGAACATACAAGGCTTCATATGTTATGGCATCGTGATCATTGGGGGTCCTACCTCTGGGGCGCTCACATGTGCTAATAATGCCCCTTCAACTTTGACATAGGCATGCTGAGTGTTATGACACTTGACGTGCCCATTTCACCGCTCAGGCCAAGTCACAAACCTCACCACTGACGCCGGACGCATGACCTCTCCTGGAGAACGCCAGACCTCACAGAAGAGGAGGAGAAAAGCATTGGATGCTGTATTGAATGGGGTTTTTATATACACTTCCTCTAGGCCTGAACCTATTATTCTCTAAGCTCTGAAGAAACCCCAGAGTATAATAATGTCTCGTTCATATTGACATAACTTTGTCTGTCTTTGTCTTAGAGATATAGAAATGGGATAGATAGGTTCCTAGGAGCCCTGACAGTGTCATACACTATGTTTTATACAGTGTTGGGCAAAAGTATTGGCACCCCTGCAATTCTGTCAGATAATACTCAGTTTCTTCCAGAAAATGATTGCAATCGCAAATTCTTTGGTATTATTATCTTCATTTAATTTGTCTTCAATGGAAAACCACAAAAAGAATTGTCAAAAAGCCAAATTGGATATAATTCCACAGCAAACATAAAAAAGGGGGGCGTAAAAGTATTGGCACTGTTTGTAAAACCGTGTGATGCTTCTCTAATTTGTGTAATTAACAGCACCTGTTACTTACCTGAGGCACCTAACAGGTGGTGGCAATAACTAAATCACACTTGCAGCCAGTTGAAATGGATTAAAGTTGTCTCCACCTCTGTCCTGTGTCCTTGTGTGACCACATTGAGCATGGAGAAAAGAAAGAAGACCAAAGAACTGTCTGAGGACTTGAGAAGCAAAATTGTGAGGAAGCATGAGCAATCTCAAGGCTACAAGTCCATCTCCAAAGACCTGAATGTTCCTGTGTCTACCGTGCGCAGTGTCATCAAGAAGTGTAAAGCCCATGGCACTGTGGCTAACCTCCCTAGATGTGGATGGAAAAGAAAAATTGACGAGAGATTTCACCGCAAGATTGTGCGGATGGTGGATAAAGAACCTCGACTAACATCCAAACAAGTCCAAGCTGCCCTGCAGTCCGAGGGTGCAACAGTGTCACCCCGTAGTGTCCAGTGTCAGCGTCTGAATGAGAAGGGACTGTATGGTAGGAGACCCAGGAAGACCCCACTTCTTACCCAGAGACATAAAAAAGCCAGGCTGGAGTTTGCCAAAACTTACCTGAGAAAGCCAAAAACGTTTTGGAAGAATATTCTCTGGTCAGAGGAGACAAAAGTAGGAAAAGGCATCAACATAGAGTTTACAGGAAAAAAAGAGGCCTTCAAAGAAAAGAAGACGCCCCCTACAGTCAGACATGGCAGAGGGTCCCTGATGTTTTGGGGTTGCTTTGCTGCCTCTGGCACTGGACTGCTTGACCGTGTGCATGGCATTATGAAGTCTGAAGATGACCAACACATTGTGCAGCATCATGTAGGGCCCAGTGTGAGAAAGCTGGGTCTCCCTCAGAGGTCGGGGGTCTTCCAGCAGGACAATGACCCAAAACACACTTCAGGTCAGCACTAGAAAATGGTGGTGAGAGAAAGCCCTGGAGACTTGTAAAGTGGCAGCAATGAGTCCAGCCCTGAATCCCATAGAACACCTGTGGGGGAGGGGGAGAGATCTCTTGGTGGCAGTTTGGAGAAGGCCCCTTCACATCTCAGGGGGGACCTGGAGCAGTTTGCCAAAGAAGAATGGTCTAAAATTCCAGCAGAGCCTTGTAAGAAACTCATTGCTGGTTACCGGAAGCGGTTGTGCGCAGTTATTGTGTCTAAAGGTTGTGCTACCAAGTATTAGGCTGAGGGGGCCAATACTTCTATCCGGTCTATTTTTGAAGTTTTGTGTAAAATGATCATTGAAACTTTTTTAACATACTATTAATTTATACATCTTATGCACAATGATATCTGCTTTATATGTTCCTGGACCCTTTGAGTGTGTCATAGGCGCAGAACATGTGCCTGAATAAACTATACACGAATCTTCAGATTCTGACTTAGCCAGGCTTTAGCTTCACCTAGCAGTCAGGTTACTTGGACTTGTTTTCATTCCATATCGAGTTAACTGTGAGTAAAACTAAAGTCCTATTAAGTCTGGGAGGAGATGACACATGATGACAATTTTCAGGGATCAATCTGCCAAAAATAAATGTGAATAATTATATAGGCTGCTAGAAAGTCACCAGCGCTGGGAGGAGTGCGAGGTGTTAGATTCTACACCTGTCAAAATCAAAGTGCCCCACAATGAGTGACTTCAATTTCTAGGCTTATTATGTGCCTGCTTATAGTGTACGACGCTTGTTATGTCAGGTTAATACAAAGTAAGAAGGACATATTATCACTGAACGGAGACAATACAGTTAGATGGAATTGTGACAATGTGACTTATTAACCGTGACAGCATCATGTACAAACAATAGCCCCCTCCTCTTAAAACAATTCTTACAATTGAGGATGAATCGGTTTCTGGTGACTTTACTAGCTATATTTTTTGTTATCCGCTTTCCACTTCACTAACAATTTTTTCCAAAAATGCATAATACACAGTTGAAAAACCTGTCTCCCTTCCTCTCTCTTGTGTTCCTCTGATTTGCAGCCCCCTCTTCATTTCTGTAAAATTTCCCCAGCTTGTTATATTGCTCTAGGCACATTGTGCTTTGGAAGTCAAGAGATTGTAACCACTAAGCCAGTTACCTCTTGTAAGACTGTAACCACGAAGTTTACTGCCACAGATCTGAGTAATAAGCTGTGCCAGTGCTTGTACCATGTCCATGAGAGTATGTCCTCCATCCTGTAGTGGGGTCCCAAGACATACCACTCACAAGGACAATCATTTTATCAATTCATTTTTTTTTTAAGGGAAACCAGTCACGGTAATTGTGCAGTTCTATCTACAGGCAGCATGTCATATGTAGTTTTTTAGGTAAAGATTCAGTACAAACTATTGATCTCTGCTTATTCTCGACCTAGGAGTCCAGTGGGCGGTCCTAAATAGTAGTGTTCGATAGCTTTGATCTCTGTATGCACACTCATGCAGTCAATCACTAAATAGGACCACTCCTTAAAGAGTTCCTGAGTTTTCATGAAAAGAAATACACTGTCTACCAATAAGTATGTGGACACCGGTGGTAGAATAGAAAAACAACAGTTATTCCTATACAATAGTTGGTAGACCCCAGCAGATGCTTCCTTACAGATGGGATTGATCGACACAATACTCTCGGATGCCTGGTGACACTCCTGATGTATGTGAGCCATCGGTTGGGTGCGGTTTCTCTGACCAGCACCCGTCGGTCTCTGTCTTCCAGTTTCGGGGGTCTGCCGATTCGGGGCACATTCCGACAATCACCTTCCACCTCGTAATCACACAGGTCACTGTCGATTTTGGGTAATTCAGTTGGCTTGCTATGTCCCTTAAGTAGTGACCATTTCTTTGGTACCTCACAATTACCCCTTTCTCGAAATCAGACAACTCTGCACTTCATGCCATCTTGCATGCGACTAATGCCAATGCACTAATGCCAATGCTATTTCCTATTTAACGGCAGAAGGCGTGACGTACGTCCCGACCACAGATATCTTCATTTGCATGGGTGTTCAAATACTTATTGGTACACAGTGTATGTGCAGGGTTTCATCTGGCAATCTGTTCCATAAGTCTTTATACATGGCTTCCTATTGGGTCTTCTGCTGCTAATAACTCCATTATGGCTGCATAACATTTTGCATTTCATCCTGAGTGTGTACAATAAGGAGCAGTCTACCTTCCTATCCATTACTACTACTACTGTTTTATGTACACAAAATTCTGCCAGCAGTAACTGTAAGGGCCAGTTCACACAGAGTTATCGCGCTCAAAACAGATCACATTCATTTCAATGGGTCGTTACGGGCGTATAACGCGCGTAATTTTGCAAAAGCCCAAGAGACCATCATAAAGGAGGTCCAGGACACTGGACTGAAAATACAGGACATTGTGCAATTAAAAAACTTCTGACATAGAAAAAGAAAATTCTGAGCACAAGGAAAGCTGCTTACTGTCTATGACTAACAGCACTAATAACACAAACAGCTATTAGTAGATACAAGTAAGATGGAAAACTTCTCATATTGTATGCAGAGTGAGATTGCAGAAAGCTATCAGTCCAGTGTGCAGAGAGAGCAGTTTGCAGACATGTCCGAGCAGTGAGGAGAGCAGCCCCCTCCTCTCCATTCACTCTGGAAGATCCAGTCCCTTTTTTCCCATCACTCTGTGAATCTGTCTGTAGTAACTTAGTACAGGACTTCCCTAGTAACAGGAAGTGAACAGAAGATTAGCTAGAAGGGAGACACCTAGTGGCAGGAACTTTAGAGAGGTTTTTCAAGCAGAAAACAACAATATTTTTAAATAGTGCATTACATTTTGGTGCAGAATCCTATGCTCTATTAAATGAGACTAAGCTAGTGGCCATTCAAGCCCAGAATGAGCAGAAATTGAAATAAATGAAATACTAGTGACGCTAGGTTCACCCTAAAATAGCGGTAACACATAGACTCTGACTAAACTGGGGTCCATCAAGCGTCCATCACTTTGAATCTGAAACTCTGCCGATTTTAAGGCGAACACTCCGATGGCGCAGGTGTGAACGTAGCCTTACACTAAATCCTTTCCTACTAAATGATATCCATCCGCTCAGCTCCCCCTGCTCTATAACATGCTGCCAGCGGATCAGATTTGATATTCACTGTGACAAGTTCCTTTCCAAAGCTTATAAAACGTTGCAAATATTGTATAGACTGAAACTGTAACGTCATTATATATGTAATAACATTCATTGTATCAATGTGAACTGCTAAGTAATTTTTGTAGAAGATTATAGAACATTATTAAAATGAGAATTGTATTCTTAGCAAATAAAACTTTGTTCATATAACGGCGTTACGTATTTTGCGATATACTTTATCCATTCCTGATCTTATTCAGGATCTCAGCTTGCAGTTATTCAATGTTTACTGACGGGGATCAAAATCAGCCCTGGTCATGTGATGGACATGCACCTAAGAGCCCTGAAAAACACAGCGACACATTAACACAAAATGCCTACAATTCTTCTGCCTCTATGTACGTGCAACCCTAGACTGGAAGTATAATGCAGAAACCCAATGAAGCAGCAGCACAGAGTGTCACATTCCTGACTTTATATGTAAGACAGCCCTGTGGTGTGTACATTATTCCTGCTTATAGTGCCAGGGGCCCAGCTCATTGGCTGTGCCGGGGAAGTTAGCAGATTATAGTAGGTTCTGGGCAGGAAAAACTACAGGGAGGGAGGAGTGAACTTGAGCTCTGGCTGCACAGCTATCATTAACACTGATGTGATCAACTTGCATGGACTCAAATAGCTGCTGCTGCTGCTGTCACATTCTTCGCTGGGGACGGCTTGGCACTGGGTGTACGTGGAGGGTCCCTGAAGACGGACTGTTTGTTGTATGAGGACATCTGCATCTGGCTTGCTTGGCACTGTGTGGATTCCTTCTTTTATCAGGCGCTGACAGATCTGCAGTCTCACTGCACCTTCGTGGATGTGATGTTCTGAGAGCTGGTTTGTTGGATGTCCATCAGAACTGTGGCCCTTGCTAGACCTCAGTTGACTTCTATTTGGGACAAGTACTACAAGTGGTCTCCCGGGGAAGTTATACTACAATTTCTACCCCTCTATAGCTGTGGATCACAGTCCTCTGCTTCACTGGACATCACTCCAGGGGCCCATCCATGAGACATTGCAGTATGAAATGGGGGCGATCCTGCACTGACCCTGCCCCACCTGGTGCCACCCTGTATCCTCATTGACCTAAGATGGACATGGCATTCCCGGAGACTATCAGGATATCGACTTTGGAAATGGAGAAGTATTACAGTCTTCAGCAGGCGGTTTCTATTCTGTACACATTACTGGAAAGTAAGTACGTTCCTGACCTCCTTGAAGAGTAGTTTTCTTCCTCTGCAGTCCACTTACAGCAGATAGCATCCTGTTTCTGTATGTCCATAGTATAACTGCAGTGCTGCACTAACACCACTGACAGCTGCACTAGACTCCTCCCTGTCAGCATCCAAAACTTCTATAGCCCTAATGATATCCCATTGAAGAGATAACAAGACTAGCACAAGACTCAAAGGGGTATCTCAGCCAAAATCATTTAGCAACTATGCTCAAGATACCTTAATAATGTTAGACCTATGGTGGTCACCAGTCCTCCCCCCTTCCCTTATCACCCAGATGCAACTTGAAGGATAATTGATGGGATAATTGTTACACCCATGGTAGCAGAACCATGTGAAATATCTCATTATTACTGAATTGTACTGGGTGCATTTTTCACTTTGCAATAATTTTCCAATGCATCATTTTCTAATAGGACACTGCAGTTCTGAACTTTCATCATAGAACAACTTAGACATGAACAACCCCTTTCCATACTAGGGCATATGTACATTGTACTGCCCCAATCCCCTTATGCACTAAGTCATAGCCCCTGTGGCTTCTCAATCTGTTTGTACTCACCAGCCAGGACATAGGGATGCCTAGGCACTGGTTGTAGTCTATACCAAAATTTTCATCATTGCCGTAATTTGGATGGCTAAATAGCTTAGCGCTACTGCCTCTGATATACATTAAAATAACCGCATACTGGGTTGTGCCAAACCAGAGATGGGTATGGGTGCCGTCACAAAAACGACTATGCAACACAAAGGTTCACGCAGAATATTTCCTGGCTGAGACCTGCAGAATTCCCAGGTGGCATTTTTCCACCTCCAAAATTCACTTCAATTGGAGTTATCAGGCGGAATCTGCCTGAAGATCCAGCATGAGCCCTACTTTTATCTGCTAGCAGAAAAAAATACGATAAAGAAAAAATTCCACATCGGACTGTTTCAGGTGGAATTTGGAGCTGATTTTCAGGTGGAATCAAATCCAGCAGCATATTTATGTGAACATGGCCTAAGATGTCTTCTTTCCAAGCTGTGTCCTACGATGCGCTTTACTAACAACATGGGGACGCCTCATAGATTGAGACCCTCTGCATTAGACTAATCCCACACATACTTCTCTGCATGAAATCATCCGGTCTTTGCTTTGGGTTTAAGCCCTGCGACTGGGCCATTGGTTGAAAACGGCTCCAAATCTGTAGTAAGACATTGACCTGCTGCCAGTTCCATACATGCATTATCACCAGAAAATGGTATTTTTTAAATCAAGTTTTATACTAAACATTCTTTTAAAGAATTATTGAAAATGATATCATGTGGTTATCTATAGTTAGAGAAAAAATCTTGGCCACTAAACCAAATAATATGCTGAGACTTCCTGTTTTCTGTAGGTGATTTCTTTGCAGCAGTCACGTCACTTTTCAGCACATTGATGATCACAGCTATGATGTATATATAGATAAGACACAGTTGCTATATGTGATTTCACAGCCTATGTAGTCTGCTCTACATGATGACCTCTGCCCAGGTCATAGAGCACGTCTAGAAAACCCTTCCATAGAAGTCAATAGGGTCTGTGCTACACCATTGTGTCTTCTATGGCCCATGGTCCATTTCCAGGAGGCCGGAAGTAACAAGCTATTTTAGGCTTAGAAACAAATGTTGCAATTTTGAGGATTTTTTAAAATATAGATTAGATAATAACATGGAGAACATCACCAAATATTTCTTGAAAATAGTGTCATTTAAGTAGTAGGTCATTTCCTGCCTACACATCCTCCTTAAAGAAGCCAGGCCGGCTGTGATCCCATGATCACTGTCTCAAGTATATTGCTAGCTCAGTCCCCCAGAATTAGAACATGGAAGTATATACAGCACATAGCCAGTAATCTAATCAGTGTAATGCCAATAGCGCTCTATGATAGTGATGTCCCCCTTTAATCCTGAGATGACTCATTGTAGGGTTACATCAAATCCCCTCTTTATTGAATATTCTGAAGACTTTAGTTTTAATGACTTATGACTTGAGGAGGATCTGTAACATTCCTGCGCACCGCTTATCTGTCTGCCTGGGCTTCTATGTGCTGGAATGCAGATATGTCTTAGGGTTAGCCGTATACTGTATATCTTGTTATGTCTATGTCATAGGAAGTAAATCTACAGATACAAAGCACCCTGTAACTGGACTGATTGTAGCCTGCGGAGCCTGCATTCATACTATATCACAAGACCTGTAATACTAGGAATGCTAAGAAGATAAGGCGCATAGCAGATAACTATTAGTCTACAAACGTAGTGGACTTTATTCAGAAATGTTGGAAAAAGGAAGTTGATAGTTCAAGAAATGATCATAACACCACTGTATAAATCGTGGGAAGAGGCGCTATAATACTGGTGTACTATAATGCATAATAATGGGATATATAATATATATATATATATATATATATATATATATATATATATATATATATATATATATATATGATAGTGTGGACCCAAACAATCAGGACAGGGACAAAAAATATGCAGTAAACCGGTTTATTTGGAAAAAGAAAACAGGAAAATAAATAAACCTTAACTTCAGGCAAAAACAAAATAAAAACATGCTCATCTGTGCAATTAACTACACAATAATGTTAACCTAACTATACATGTGGCTTACTACCATCCCACAGGAACAAAAACAAGCACAATTTTGTCTCATCGGACTCAGGGTTATAGGACGGACCCATACACCTCCTTTCACTCCATGGATCTGCATTGGAATGCTGGATCGGCAGCCTTTTTCTGGCCCAGATACAAATTATATATATATATATATATATATATATATATATATATATATAATATATATATATATATATATATATATATATATATATATATATATATAAATCTCACAAAAATATCCCTTGTATGGAATACATGCATTCGTATCAGTTTCTGACCCAGTAGAGTTCTGTACTGGCTATGCAGACAGGCCATGCCACTAGTATGTGGGTTGAGTGGCATGAGAGGCCTCTCAGAAATTCTGAATGCCAAACCCAGCATTTGGGCAAATAATATTTGCCACTGCCCTCCAATCTCCTGATCTCTAACTGGGAAGTGATGCAGAATTTAAAGGGATTCTACTATTAAAAACCTTTTTTTTCTCGTTGACATGACGGAATAGCCTTAAGAAAGGCTATTCTCTTCCTACCTTTAGATGTCCCCTCCACCCCGCCGTTCGGTTAAAATCCCCGCCGGTATGCAAATGAGTTCTCTCGCAGCACTGGGGGCGTCCCCAATGCTGCGAAAGAACTCTCCAGCACTGCCCCATCTTCTTCAGGAACGGGGTCTTCACGCGTCTTCTTCTTGGGGTTGGCTTCAAACTTCTAGGCCTCAATCCTAGAGCAAAACCGACTGCGTATGCCCGCCGGCCACAAGAAAATGGCCACTTACACAGTATTGTAAGCAGCCATTTTCTTGTGGCCAGCAGGCATGTGCAGTCGGTTTTGCCCTAGGCCCGAGGCCTAGAAGCTTGAAGACAACCCCCGTAAGAAGACGTGTGAAGACCCCGTTCCTGAAGAAGATGAATGCGGCACTGGAGAGTTCTCTCATAGCATTGGGGACGCCCCCAGTGCTGTTTGAGTGCTGGGACCCGCCCCCAGTGTTGCGAGAGAACTCATTTGCATACCAGCGAAAAACGGGATTTTGACCGAATGGTGGGGCGGAGAAGACATCTAAAGGTAGGAGAATAGTCTTTCTTAAGGCTATTCCGTCGTGCAATGAGGGAAAAAAAGGTTTTTAATGGTAGAATCCCTTTAATTACTCAAATTACAGCCCCATGTAATGGAAACAATACCAACTACACTGAATCAGAGAATTGCTTATGTAATATAGTGGCTTCACTTTATATCTTATAACACAGAATTCATTGACTGATGTCTAATAATCTGCAAACTACGATTTGAACTCTCTACTTTCCCGTAATGAAAGAAAAACAAGACCAAGAAGAAGGCCATTGTAACCAGCGTCCATCTATGTAGTATTATCGAGGTCATTCAATAAGGAGGACCTTTCACTACCATCACAACTCCAACTCTTGGCATCCTCTAATTCATGAAAAATTGGAATTATTTCTCTAGCCCCGCCATTCCTGAGCAATAACTGCTCTTAGCTTCAACACAATTATTCTCTCTCCTGTCAGGTGGGCGGTCCCTGTCGTTCTGTCCCAGACTAGGACCTCCCACCTGACAGTAGAGAGCAGCATTGTACTCAATCTTAAAGAAATTATTGCTCGAGAATTGTTTTGGCTAGAGAAAAAATTCCAACTGTGCTGGAATCAGTGGAGGGGCCTATTGAAGGATAGAATGAGCTGCAGTGGGTGGGGGTTGTAAAAGGTCCTCTTTAAAGAATATCTGAGGAAGGGGTGGACATAGAGTGTCCATACATATCACACACTGATTTTTATGTTAACTAGAGATGAGCGAGTAGTATTCGATCGAGTACAGTGGCGTAACTACCACCATAGCAGCGGTAGCAGCTGCCACAGGGCCCGGGACATTAGGGGCCCGGTGACAGCTGCTACCGCTGCTATCATTATGCTCGGAGGTCTTTTCGGACCCCCGAGTATAATGATCGGGGCCCCCTGTTGGTGGAATACGTTCCACCAACAGGGGGCCCCGAAGCTGCAGCAACGGCTGAGACACAGGAGCTGCAGGTCTGGCTCCTGTCAGCGCTGCAGGACGCTCCCCCCTCTCTCCCCCCTCCCTTTCTCTGCTGTCCTCTGCCCACCAATGAGAGGAGGAGGCGGGGCTTATCCCTGCCGTCCAGCACAGAAGAGAAGAGGAAGAAGCTGCTGCAGGAAAATGAAACTAAAGCTACACAGGTACGTACTGGGGTTACTTATTACTATCAGGCATTTGGGGGGATTACTTGTGTTTTAGTAACTCCATGTGCCTCATAGTAATAGCAGTTAACCCCATCATCTCCCTCACATTAACCCCTGTTTGCCTCACCATAAGAGTTACTGATATGTGAGACATATGGGGGTAATAGTAATGAAGATACTTTATTATTACCTCCATGTCTCTCACATATCAGTAACTCTTATGGTGAGGCAGACAGGGGTTAATGTGAGGGAGATGATGGGGTTAACTGCTATTAATATGAGGCACATGGAGTTACTAAATTGTAATGCACAGGACCAGATTTTTTTTTATCCACAATTTGTCCTGGTATAGCGGTCAGCGGTGACAGTATTAGTCCTGTAGGGGCCACTAAGGGACATAATACTGTGTGCAGGGGCCACTATTGGGTATAATACTGTGTGCAGGGGCCACTATTGGGTATAATACAGTGTGCAGGGGCCACTAAGGGACATAATACTGTGTGCAGGAGCCACTATGGGACATAATACTGTGTGCAGGGGCCACTATGGGACATAATACTGTGTGCAGGGGCCACTATGGGACATAATACTGTGTGCAGGGGCCACTATTGGGTATAATACTGTGTGCAGGGGCCACTATTGGGTATAATACGGTGTGCAGGGGCCACTATTGGGGATAATACTGTGTGCAGGGGCCACTATGGGACATAATACTGTGTGCAGGGGCCACTATTGGGTATAATACTGTGTGCAGGGGCCACTATTGGGTATAATACTGTGTGCAGGGGCCACTATGGGACATAATACTGTGTGCAGGGGCCACTAAGGGACATAATACTGTGTGCAGGGGGCCACTATTGGGTATACTACTGTGTGCAGGGGCCACTAAGGGATATAATACTGTGTGCAGTGGCCACTATGGGGTATACTACTGTGTGCAGGGGCCACTAAGGGACATAATACTGTGTGCAGGGGCCACTAAGGGACATAATACTGTGTGCAGGGGCCGCTAAGGGACATAATACTGTGTGCAGGGGCCACTATGGGACATAATAGAGCGCGCAGGAATGCGTAGGAGGGACTCGGTCGAGATCTTCGGTGTCGGGGGGGGCCCCATGTCAAAAGTTCGCCACGGGGCCCCGCCATTCCTAGTTACGCCACTGATCGAGTAGGTATTCGATCGAATACTACGGTATTCAAAATACTTGTACTCGATCGAGTACCACTCGCTATTCGAATGGAAAAGTTCGATGCAGAACCAGCATTGATTGGCCGAATGCTATACAGTCGGCCAATCAACGCTGGTTCTTCTCCTACCTTTAGAAGTCTTCTCCGTGCAGCTTCCCCGCGGCGTCTTCCGGCTCTGAATTCACTCTGCCAGGCATCGGGCCTGGGCAGAGCCGACTGTGCATGTCCGCTTGTAGTGTGGGCATGCGCAGTCGGCTCTGCCCAGGCCCGATGCCTGGCAGAGTGAATGAAGAGCCGGAAGATGTCGCGGGGACGCTGCACGGAGAAGACTTCTCGGAGGATCCACCCCGACCCTCACTCGTGGACTTGGTAAGTATAATTTGATCGAATGTTGCCTACCCCTGAAACGAGCATTTTCCCCCCATAGACTATAATGGGGTTCGATATTCAATTTGAGTAGTCGAATATTGAAGGGCTACTCGAAACGAATATCGAACCTTGGACATTTTACTGTTCGCTCATCTCTAATGTTAACTCTTCATTTGCTGAAGGGAAAACAACCCTTGCATGCAGATTCCCCCACTATATCATCGGGATCTCAATATGCGGACACCCCATGATCTACTTAAAGTTGGTGGACACTACTAGCAAAAAAGGCGTTTTCAAGATAGACAACCTCCATACCAAGGAATCCCTTGCATCACGGCTACATACACCATTATATCTTGTTGCACGATTGTCTCATTGAGTCATTTCTGCTCGGAGTTTTTTTCCCTGATGCTTTCCTAAAAATCCTTTATGGTTTGAGTGATGAGCTGTCGTTTGCTTACAGGAAGTGCCTATCAATACTAATGCTACAGAGCCAAGGGTTCGGAGCTCCGCTATACGCTGACGTGCCATTCATTTGCCGTGACAGGCTTTTGGCCCAGAAAAACACAGACGTTTCCCTGGAGAAAGTCATAGACATTTATAGAATGTAATATTAGTGTCATTGGTCTTAATTTTTGTGTAATTCTATTTTATAAAGTATCGATTGACAATGATGTATTAGAAGTTCCCCGGATGATCTGAAGACGGTCAGTCCCATGACCTGCACGCTCATCATCTGGCACTTACAATGTATAGTGATCAGTCAGGCTAACAATCCAATTACCACGAGCTCAGGTCATGGACGCTGCCGCGCCAAGTCCACAAAAAGCTGATGATTGGGTTTGATTTGTGGCATTAAATAGGTTTATTCTGGATTAAGGGAGATTAATATTTGTCCCGCTTGGACGTTTAATACTATATGCACAAGGTAGTCGCTACGGTTTCGCTTTAACACCTTCCAGACATTTTTTGACTTTGAATTTTTGTTTTTTACTCCCCTCTGTCCAACTTTTTGGAACTTTTTTTTTTTAAATTTTGTTTCAACTTTTTTATTTTTCAATACACGGATCTTATTTATATAGTTTTTTTAAATATAGATTGTGCTCCCCACATAGAGCTCACAATGTACATTTTCCCTATCAGTATGTCTTTGGAACATGGGTTGGAAATCCATTCAAACACGGGGAGAACATGCAAACTCCATGCAGATGGTTTTATGCCCTTGGCAGGATTTGAACACCAGGACAAGGCTGCAGTGCTAACCACTGAGCCACCGTGTGGCCCCTGGATCTTATTTTTTGCAGGACGAACTGTAATTTATATTGGCACCATTTCATATTCCTGGGAGCTTGAAAAATAAAAATGAGATGGAAAGATAGAAAAACAGTTTTTGTACTATTTTCATATTATTTTTGGTTTTTACTGCCATAATCATGCTGACAATAAATTTATTTAAAGTTTTAGGTATCTTTTAATCTCATGAAACATCCAAAACTTTGAATAAAATGTTATTTTTTTGGCATCACTATATTCTTACATCTGTAGCTTTTTTATATTTTGATACATGGAGCCGCATAATGCTTCTTTTTTGTGAGAGTAGATGTACTTTTTATTTAATTAATTAATTTATTTTATTTATTTAATTAAAAAAATTATGGAAGGCAAAACGTCAAAAAAAAGTGCTGCTGACTTTTCACTGTATTCAAATTTTTTTTTTTTTAGACAATTGTAGTTTGGGCATTTTTGGACATAAAGCTACCAAATGTTTTTTTTATTTTTTATTTTGTTACTATTTTTTTATACGTGTTCTAGGGAAGGGGAGGGGATTTGAACTTTTAGTTCTTTTTACTTTTTTTTACTGTTATTTTTAATCCTCAAAGATGTCTTGGACCACTGGGAGTCGATCACTAATACAATACAATGCAATGCAATACAATACAATGCTAATTAATGATAGTAATGTAATGACACGCCTGGGAACCTCCAATAGCCTCCCAGCTTTCATGGTAATGAATTGATACTTGAGGATCTCTTTCTGGAGGACAACAATCCTCCACAAAATAGTGCCTTGGTCATGTTTGAGCAACGTATTAGTAGGGTTATTGCCCAAGACCAGTGTGGGCACTGATCACTGCTATTGCCATCCATTGTATAATACGATATGGTGGACACTCAGCTCCAGGGCAGTTTTCATGTTTCAAGACCTGACATCCATTATTATGGCAGATGTTGGGAAGGGGGTTCCATGGTGTAAATCCTCCACAGTTCCTGATATATTAGTACAAGTACTGATCTGTTAAGTATGACTAGTGTTTTAAGGATCTCACCACTAGGCATACCAGCTGGGCTTTCTTACATTTGGATAATGGCGAGGATTGTTTCCATAACAAATGATAATAACTTGACATATACATCATAATAAGCATTTCCATAAATTAGATATTACTTGGCATATATGAGTGATGGAAAACCATGACCTCACAGATAATGAGGCGCAAGCAACAAGAAGACTTCTGACTCACCTCTGCTCTTGGCATGAACTAGCATGTAATGTTGTGATCATTCATGTACATTGAGCCAGAGTTAACAGAGATAGATGATGGTCTCTTGCAGTATGGACGCCAAGAACTTCAGCCTTCATAACCAATAATTGTGTCTTTTTTGTGTTTTTTTTTCTTGACTTAATCTGGTAAATTGAGGTTAGATGGAGAGTCATAGCTAAACTTTCCTCCACCCCGGGCAAAGATTGACCCAACTCAGTATCTAAATAGTCTGCCCAAGCTAGAGAGTGTTGTTGGCACTTCTTTTGTCACTGAGCATCCAAGGCATCGGCACTGCTCTTTCTATCGCTCTATGTGCAAAAAATGAAGTATGCTTAGATACATACATAATATATTTTTAAATGCAATGTACTGGCCTATAGAGATAACTTTATATACCAATACATTATCTAGGCACAGTTCAATACAATTGCAGCTTGGTATAGGAAAAAGTACTTGGACATAATAGAGCTTGTGGCTCAGTCAGTGGTGTAACAGCCTATTATACATATATTAGCATATATAAGTATATATAAGTTAATCTTTAAACTATCTCCTGGCAACCTCCTTATTAATATTCATTAAACTGAGATGATGTCACAGTGCGGGTAATACTAATGAGCTGGCCAGGTGAAAATGACTATTCATTGGGTTCGGGGACCTGAAAACCGGAAGACTCCTTGGAATCACAGAAATGAGTTGACATGGGTTTATTATACTGTATATACACCCTTACATAGCACGCAGGGGTGTAGCTAGAAAGTACAGAGGCCAATACCAAACTTTGGAATGGGGTCTCCTTTTTCAATTTACCCCAACCCCTCTTCTCTCTAAACCCAATGAGCTTGCTGCCCCCTCTAGCACTGAGCACTGTCTCAGCAGCCAGCGGCATGGAGGACGTTCTTGTTCTCCTTGCTGCTTTGGCGTGGAGTTAATGTGGTCAAGATCTCAAGTTCTGAACTCCTGTCCCTGTGATTTGCCCCTTAGCTGCGGCTTCCATGATCTTTTATTTAGAGATTTGTACCTTTCAATCATGGCCAGATATCCTTCCTCAGCCAGACTGACTTTTACACTCTATTCTAGTACGGTGTGCGGACTTCTATCAATACCCCGACTTCCATAGGGGATCCGCCATTGCTATGGTAGGACATGTAGAGCGTCATAGACACAAATGATGGGACAGAGCCAGACAGTTATTTGTTGGTTCTGCCTATGTTTCATGTCTATATCTCTTTAACAAGTCTGGGGCTGCAGACGATCTCACTGGGCGTAGGCCCGAGTTACTATTCACAGCCATAATTATCATGTTGACAGAACATAAAAAAATAAAGTTTTATTTTACTGTTTCGATGCGAGCAGTTGAAACGTGTGCATGGCTATCTGTGTCTTTTACTTTTCTCCCATTTTCTCCTAGTTTGCTCACGTTTTATTGTGATTTTTACCTTATTTTCAAATGTATGCAAAATTCACGCAGAACTGTCCCCTAGTGGCCACTGTAGGCAACAAGAATTTCATTGTCTAGCATGAAGCTGTCACATTGGACATTGTATTTGATATAATGAACAGATTTATGTATAGTTTTGTTTAGGGAAAAGATTCAGTGCAGCTTGTATTTTATGCATGTATGTCTCTATAGCTAGTAGTCCAGTGGGCGGTCCTCTAAGTGACTGATAGCCTTGCCAGCATACAGCAAGTATGTATACAGAGATAGCTGTCAGTAGGACCACCCACTTGACTCCTATATTTATTTACTTCTTCCAAAACTGGATAACCCCTTTAAGATTCCAAAGACTTGTTAGCTAATGTGGGGCTTGAAGTGAGAGGGAATTCCTGCAAAGGGTTAATTGAAATAAAAGATGCAGCCAACCTTACCTGGACTCCTTATCTGCAGGGGTCGCATACTAGTTATGAGTACAGTATACCCTTGATATAATATAGGCCAACTGGGTAATTTTATCCTTTTGGAAAAAAAAAAGTACTGATGTTTGTTCCTTAAAGGGGTGGTCTAGGAATTTTCTTTAAGGCCTATCCTATGTGTATACAGCCATATTGATTGGTCGGACATTGCATGGATCAGCTGTTCGAAGCTGATTCCAGTACCCATAGTATACACGGCAAGGTCCCGGAAATAGTTAGCTCTGGTTCCTAAATAGTGGTCGGACGTCGTCACTGCAGTTCAGTTTCCACTGACTCCAATGGGAGTTGAGTTGCAGGACAGTCACATGGCTACGATACAGGGATTGGAGCCAAGTGTGTCTGACTCTGTGCTGAGTACAGGACGGGTGATGGAAGAGGCCCCCGAACAGCTGATCCTTGTGTGGATGGTTGTTGCCCCGCACCAATCAGGTATTTAATGGGGATGTCCAGCACTCGGTGCTCCGTTGCCTCCCAGCACGGTCTGGTCCAGATGCTCTGCTGTTTTCTTCCAATCAGCGACCTCAGCAAAGGACATTGGACATCACAACCATTACCTAAGGATAGCCATACAAAAAAAAAGTCTGGAAAATCCCTTTAACAAACTCTTCTTCTGCAATAGACTTAAGTGGCTAAATGGTGACTGGTCTGCAATGTCCTCCCTGTTCTCGGACACTTTCTCTCGGCTCCCTGTGTTGCGTTTACAGTAGGACTCTATTATTTTCATCATAATGTGTTGACCTATGAAGTGTAAGCGTGACTAATGGGCTCCGCAGTGCGCCTGGGAAAGGTCAGGTTGTGCGGTCATTGGCCCCGTTCTCTTCCACAGCAGGGCTTTTGTATGTTTTTCCGTTTATCGTAGTATATCCAATCTGAATAATTAATTTCATCGTCTATTATAAGATATATCCTCATTACTGTAAGACTAAGAAAGAGGGGACACGCTCCTCAGCGGGCCGGAACGTAAGTGTATAATGGGTGAAAGCAGCATGGAGCTTGTTACTGACTCCTGAAGGTTACGTCTCCTCGGCTTCTGCTATCAGCTGGCCATGAGTCACCTTGTATATCATTGCATAGTCTTATATAATTGCTTGTCTGTCCACAAACTCATTATTTCTACGCACCAGAATCAGTACGTTTCATAACATCATCCACTTTGCAAAGTTTATTTGGATGATTTCACAATATATTTTGTGTTCACGGTACAGAACTTTCTGGAAAACATTCAGATTGGGATCCACGAAGTTCACTTAGCATGAATGAAAAATAATAGGCAGCATTCAAAGGCTCTGATAACCATAGACCACATTTATGACAAGTGGCCCATAGCATGCATAGGACGTCTTCTTTTGCAGGGCCAGGGTACTCTTTATGTCATGGCACTGTGACGCCAGCTGCAGAGGCCGGTGGTGCCTGGCAAAATGGCGGCTCCCAGGCACTGCTGCCAAATTGGTCATGACCAAGGCGCCGGGGGCCTTAATGTCTGTGATCAGTGCGAGTCTCTGCTGTATAATATGGCCACCATATTTAAATACCCAGCGGATGTTAGGAAGGGGTTAAAGGGATTGTATAATTATGTACAGTTATACTATATCCACAGGACAAGCAATAGGTGGCCGATCATTGGGGGATGATTACCTGGTCCTCCAAGTGATCAGGAAGATGGGGGACCAAAAGTACACTTGCATGATCGGCGCTCCATGAGAGGAGATATAACCTTCAGGAGTCAGTGTTACCCAGCCTAGATGTAGCTGTGCCTGTGCTGGATAGTACGCATTAACAATCCAAGTCATGTCAGTAGGAACACTGGAGATAGCCAAAGAACTGAATTCAGCTATTTTCTGTGCTTTTATTGAAGTGAATTGGAGTGTAGATGTGTCCTGTCCATCAAGTGACATCATTACATGAAATGGGTTGCACCATTAAGGACTCCTTTGGATATGGGTAAGTGTCAGATCTGATCACTGCGTCCCTTAGCTATCAGGAGAATGGGGGACCCATAAGCCCTCTAAAGCCTGTTTATTTAAGAATTTCCAGTGCACGTGTATGAATGGTGCCCTATTCACTGCTATGGGGCTGCCAGGGCTGCACAAGAAGTAATGCGCTGGGACACAAGTACACTGATCTCCATTCACAAGAAGACTTTAGGGTTCCCTGTTCTCCTGATCACTCAGGGATCCAATAGTCGGCCCCCAGCAATCTGACACTTATCACACAAGGTAAAAGGAAAATGTTTGTTTTGGTACCGTGTTAGCCAGTGGTTATAAAATATAAAAAACAAAAAAAACTTTGCAAGTCTTCAGTAGGTGATACCTTTTTTAATGGCTAACTCATAATGATGACAGAATATGACGTTTCGAAGCTTTCCTCTGAGCTTCTTCTTCAGATATAACTAAAAAACACTTTCTAGAGGCTGCATATTTATGTACAACAGGACACAGGGCTAGAATTACAGGAGGGAGGGGGGAAGAGGCTTATTACTATATACTTATCACAACAAACAATCAATTGCCAGATCCCTCAGTTCTTATCTTAATGGCTGTCTTAATGATGTGTATAAAAAGACATAAACCCACGTGAGATGTTCATCCCATTGTCCAACGTCTGGAATAGGGTCATGGCCTTGTACTCATAAATCAGTCGCTGTTTCCTTGATTTAAAGTTCCCCTTTAAGATCAAGATTTTCATGTCATTGATGATGCTGTGGTGTTCCTGGCAAAAATGACTTGGCACGGGAAGATCAGTTCTCTGTTGTTTGATTGTATGGCGATGTGAATTAATTCTCATTCGGAGTTTCTGACCAGTCTCTCCAACATACAGATTTTCAGTGGAACATTTGGTGCAAATGATCAAATACACCACATTAGGTGTGTTACAGGTGAACGTACCTGGGATTTGATATTCCCTGTTAGAGTTTGGTATCTCTATCTTGTCAGTGGTCAGTATGTGCGGGCAGGTTTTGCACCTCTTCTGTCCACATGGAAATGTTCCTTTGTTAGTTGGAGGTGACAGTGAGCTGCTAATAATCATATTCCTGAGGTTTGGTGGCTGTCTGTAGCATAGGAGAGGGGGGTCAGAAAATATGGATTTTAGACGATTGTCTTTTTGCAGTAGTGGATGTAATTTGCGTGTGATTCCTCTCAGCGTCTCCAGGTGGGGGTTGTATGTGACAACCAGGGGTACCCGAGTGTTCTCCTGTTTGGTATTGTATTTTAATAACTCCGATCTTGGTATCCTGGTGGCTCTGGTGATTTGGTTATCAACTGTTCTTGGATGGTAACCCTGCCTCAAGAATGTGTTTTTGAGGCCCCCAAGGTGTTCGTCCCTATCTGCAGGGTTTGAACATATGCGATGGTATCTGATGGCCTGGCTGTATACAATGGAGTTCTTTATGTGTTTAGGATGAAAACTATCCCATCTTAGGTACGTAGGGCGGTCAATTGGTTTCCGATACAGCGATGTCTCAATTTTGTTGTCCTGTATCTTGATGACTGCATCCAGGAAGTTTATTTCGGAGAAGGAGTGATTGAGCGTCAGGTTGATGGTGGGATGGAACTGGTTGAACTGTTCATGGAAGGTTTTCAGCTGTTCCTCAGACCCGGTCCAAATGATTAGGATATCATCAATGAAGCGATAGTAGGCCAGAGGCCTAATGGTGCAGGTGGATAGGAAGTTATCACACAGTGTCCTTAATGGCAGAATACCTGTAAGCCTGGCTGCAGGAAGACTGAATGCATAATGATGGTAAATCATAGCCCCTGAGCCAGTGGAGGCCATTATTCCTATACTGTGACATCACTGTGTGAATTATCCTGTACTGTGACATCACTGTGTGTATTATCCCTGTACTGTGACATCACTGTGTGTATTATCCTGTACTGTGACATCACTGTGTGTATTATCCTGTACTGTGACATCACTGTGTGTATTATCCCTGTACTGTGACATCACTGTGTGTATTATTTCTGTACTGTGACATCACTGTGTGTATTATCCTGTACTGTGACATCACTGTGTGTATTATCCCTGTACTGTGACATCACTGTGTGTATTATCCTGTACTGTGACATCACTGTGTGTATTATCCTGTACTGTGACATCACTGTGTGTATTATCCCTGTACTGTGACATCACTGTGTGTATTATCCCTGTACTGTGACATCATTGTGTGTATTATCTCTGTACTGTGACATCACTGTGTGTATTATCTCTGTACTGTGACATCACTGTGTGTATTATCCCTGTACTGTGACATCACTGTGTGTATTATCCTGTACTGTGACATCACTGTGTGTATTATCCCTGTACTGTGACATCACTGTGTGTATTATCCCTGTACTGTGACATCACTGTGTGTATTATCTCTGTACTGTGACATCACTGTGTGTATTATCCTGTACTGTGACATCACTGTGTGTATTATCCCTGTACTGTGACATCACTGTGTGTATTATTCCTTTGCTGTGATATCACTGTGTGCGTTATCCCATTACTATCATATTGCTCTATGTAACTTAACCCAGCACCGTGGCATCCCTGTATGCATTATCCCTGTACTGTAACTTCACTGTGTATATAATTCCTGTACTGTGACATCACTGTGTGTATTATCCCTGTACTGTGACATCACTGTGTGTATTATCCCTGTACTGTGACATCACTGTGTGTATTATCCCTGTACTGTGACATCACTGTGTGTATTATCCTGTACTGTGACATCATTGTGTGTATTATCTCTGTACTGTGACATCACTGTGTGTATTATCCTGTACTGTGACATCACTGTGTGTATTATCCTGTACTGTGACATCACTGTGTGTATTATCCCTGTACTGTGACATCACTGTGTATATAATTCCTGTACTGTAACATCACTGTGTGTATTATCCCTGTACTGTGACATCACTGTGTGTATTATCCCTGTACTGTGACATCACTGTGTGTATTATCTCTGTACTGTAACTTCACTGTGTATATAATTCCTGTACTGTGACATCACTGTGTGTATTATCCCTGTACTGTGACATCACTGTGTGTATTATCCCTGTACTGTGACATCACTGTGTGTATTATCCCTGTACTGTGACATCACTGTGTGTATTATCCTGTACTGTGACATCATTGTGTGTATTATCTCTGTACTGTGACATCACTGTGTGTATTATCCTGTACTGTGACATCACTGTGTGTATTATCCTGTACTGTGACATCACTGTGTGTATTATCCCTGTACTGTGACATCACTGTGTATATAATTCCTGTACTGTAACATCACTGTGTGTATTATCCCTGTACTGTGACATCACTGTGTGTATTATCCTGTACTGTGACATCACTGTGTGTATTATCTCTGTACTGTGACATCACTGTGTGTATTATCTCTGTACTGTGACATCACTGTGTGTATTATCCCTGTACTGTGACATCACTGTGTGTATTATCCCTGTACTGTGACATCACTGTGTGTATTATCCCTGTACTGTGACATCACTGTGTGTATTATTTCTGTACTGTGACATCACTGTGTGTATTATCTCTGTACTGTAACATCACTGTGTGTATTATCCCTGTACTGTGACATCACTGTGTGTATTATCCCTGTACTGTGACATCACTGTGTGTATTATCCTGTACTGTGACATCACTGTGTGTATTATCCCTGTACTGTGACATCACTGTGTGTATTATCCCTGTACTGTGACATCACTGTGTGTATTATCCCTGTACTGTGACATCACTGTGTGTATTATCCCTGTACTGTGACATCACTGTGTGTATTATCTCTGTACTGTGACATCACTGTGTGTATTATCCTGTACTGTGACATCACTGTGTGTATTATCCTGTACTGTAACATCACTGTGTGTATTATCCCTGTACTGTGACATCACTGTGTATATAATTCCTGTACTGTGACATCACTGTGTGTATTATCCCTGTACTGTGACATCACTGTGTGTATTATCCCTGTACTGTGACATCACTGTGTGTATTATCATGTACTGTGACATCACTGTGTGTATTATCATGTACTGTGACATCACTGTGTGTATTATCTCTGTACTGTGACATCACTGTGTGTATTATCCTGTATTGTGACATCACTGTGTGTATTATCTCTGTACTGTGACATCACTGTGTGTATTATCCTGTACTGTGACATCCCTGTATTCATTATCCCCGTACTGTAACTTCATTGTGTATATAATTCCTGTACTGTGATATCCGTTTGTGCAATATCCCTGTACTGTGACATCACTGTGTGTATTATCCCTGTACTGTGACATCACTGTGTGTATTATCTCTGTACTGTAACATCACTGTGTGTATTATCCCTGTACTGTGACATCACTGTGTGTATTATCTCTGTACTGTGACATCACTGTGTGTATTATCTCTGTACTGTAACATCACTGTGTGTATTATCCCTGTACTGTGACATCACTGTGTGTATTATCTCTGTACTGTGACATCACTGTGTGTATTATCCCTGTACTGTGACATCACTGTGTGTATTATCCCTGTACTGTGACATCACTGTGTGTATTATCCCTGTACTGTGACATCACTGTGTGTATTATCCCTGTACTGTGACATCACTGTGTGTATTATCCTGTACTGTGACATCACTGTGTGTATTATCTCTGTACTGTAACTTCACTGTGTATATAATTCCTGTACTGTGACATCACTGTGTGTATTATCCCTGTACTGTGACATCACTGTGTATATAATTCCTGTACTGTAACATCACTGTGTGTATTATCCCTGTACTGTGACATCACTGTGTGTATTATCCCTGTACTGTGACATCACTGTGTGTATTATCTCTGTACTGTGACATCACTGTGTGTATTATCCCTGTACTGTGACATCACTGTGTATATAATTCCTGTACTGTGACATCACTGTGTGTATTATCCCTGTACTGTGACATCACTGTGTGTATTATCTCTGTACTGTGACATCACTGTGTGTATTATCCCTGTACTGTGACATCACTGTGTGTATTATCCCTGTACTGTGACATCACTGTGTGTATTATCCCTGTACTGTGACATCACTGTGTGTATTATCCCTGTACTGTGACATCACTGTGTGTATTATCCCTGTACTGTGACATCACTGTGTGTATTATCTCTGTACTGTAACATCACTGTGTGTATTATCCCTGTACTGTGACATCACTGTGTGTATTATCTCTGTACTGTGACATCACTCTCTGTATTATCCCTGTACTGTGACATCACTGTGTGTATTATCCCTGTACTGTGACATCACTGTGTGTATTATCTCTGTACTGTGACATCACTGTGTGTATTATCCTGTATTGTGACATCACTGTGTGTATTATCTCTGTACTGTGACATCACTGTGTGTATTATCCTGTACTGTGACATCCCTGTATTCATTATCCCCGTACTGTAACTTCATTGTGTATATAATTCCTGTACTGTGATATCCGTTTGTGCAATATCCCTGTACTGTGACATCACTGTGTGTATTATCCCTGTACTGTGACATCACTGTGTGTATTATCTCTGTACTGTAACATCACTGTGTGTATTATCCCTGTACTGTGACATCACTGTGTGTATTATCTCTGTACTGTGACATCACTGTGTGTATTATCCCTGTACTGTGACATCACTGTGTGTATTATCTCTGTACTGTAACATCACTGTGTGTATTATCCCTGTACTGTGACATCACTGTGTGTATTATCTCTGTACTGTGACATCACTGTGTGTATTATCCCTGTACTGTGACATCTCTGTGTGTATTATCCCTGTACTATGACATCACTGTGTGTATTATCCCTGTACTGTGACATCACTGTGTGTATTATCCCTGTACTGTGACATCACTGTGTGTATTATCCTGTACTGTGACATCACTGTGTGTATTATCTCTGTACTGTAACTTCACTGTGTATATAATTCCTGTACTGTAACATCACTGTGTGTATTATCCCTGTACTGTGACATCACTGTGTATATAATTCCTGTACTGTAACATCACTGTGTGTATTATCCCTGTACTGTGACATCACTGTGTGTATTATCCCTGTACTGTGACATCACTGTGTGTATTATCTCTGTACTGTGACATCACTGTGTGTATTATCCCTGTACTGTGACATCACTGTGTATATAATTCCTGTACTGTGACATCACTGTGTGTATTATCCCTGTACTGTGACATCACTGTGTGTATTATCTCTGTACTGTGACATCACTGTGTGTATTATCTCTGTACTGTAACATCACTGTGTGTATTATCCCTGTACTGTGACATCACTGTGTGTATTATCTCTGTACTGTGACATCACTGTGTGTATTATCCCTGTACTGTGACATCTCTGTGTGTATTATCCCTGTACTATGACATCACTGTGTGTATTATCCCTGTACTGTGACATCACTGTGTGTATTATCCCTGTACTGTGACATCACTGTGTGTATTATCCTGTACTGTGACATCACTGTGTGTATTATCTCTGTACTGTAACTTCACTGTGTATATAATTCCTGTACTGTAACATCACTGTGTGTATTATCCCTGTACTGTGACATCACTGTGTATATAATTCCTGTACTGTAACATCACTGTGTGTATTATCCCTGTACTGTGACATCACTGTGTGTATTATCCCTGTACTGTGACATCACTGTGTGTATTATCTCTGTACTGTGACATCACTGTGTGTATTATCCCTGTACTGTGACATCACTGTGTATATAATTCCTGTACTGTGACATCACTGTGTGTATTATCCCTGTACTGTGACATCACTGTGTGTATTATCTCTGTACTGTGACATCACTGTGTGTATTATCCCTGTACTGTGACATCACTGTGTGTATTATCCCTGTACTGTGACATCACTGTGTGTATTATCTCTGTACTGTGACATCACTGTGTGTATTATCCCTGTACTGTGACATCACTGTGTGTATTATCTCTGTACTGTGACATCACTGTGTGTATTATCCTGTACTGTAACATCACTGTGTGTATTATTCCTGTACTGTGACATCACTGTGTATATAATTCCTGTACTGTGACATCACTGTGTGTATTATCCCTGTACTGTGACATCACTGTGTGTATTATCCCTGTACTGTGACATCACTGTGTGTATTATCCTGTACTGTGACATCACTGTGTGTATTATCCCTGTACTGTGACATCACTGTGTGTATTATCATGTACTGTGACATCACTGTGTGTATTATCTCTGTACTGTGACATCACTGTGTGTATTATCCTGTATTGTGACATCACTGTGTGTATTATCCTGTACTGTGACATCCCTGTATTCATTATCCCCGTACTGTAACTTCATTGTGTATATAATTCCTGTACTGTGATATCCGTTTGTGCAATATCCCTGTACTGTGACATCACTGTGTGTATTATCCCTGTACTGTGACATCATTGTGTTTCTTATCCCTGTACTGTGACATCACTGTGTGTATTATCCCTGTACTGTGACATCATTGTGTTTCTTATCCCTGTACTGTGACATCACTCTCTGTATTATCCCTGTACTGTGACATCCCTGTGTGTATTATTCTGTACTGTCACATCACTGTGTGTATTATCTCTGTACTGTGACATCACTGTGTGTATTATCTCTGTACTGTGACATCACTGTGTGTATTATCCTGTACTGTGACATCACTGTGTGTATTATCCCTGTACTGTGACATCCCTGTGTGTATTATCCCTGTACTGTGACATCATTGTGTTTCTTATCCCTGTACTGTGACATCACTGTGTGTATTATCCCTGTACTGTGACATCACTGTGTATATAATTCCTGTACTGTGACATCACTGTGTGTATTATCCCTGAGTGTAAAGGACACCATAATATCTGTACAATTTTCACGCTGCTTATGGTGGTCACGTAGAATGAGATCTAATCAAACTTGCGATGGGCCTAGATGACCCTCTGCGCAGACGCTCGGCCAAGATCTCTCTTTTGGGGTTTTGGTAGTTGTCTGGTATAACTACTGTCAAGCCTTGTGACCCTGAGGGCGATGCTGAAGTTCTCCTCAATGACAGGTCTAGCTGACTGATGGGACAATGAAAGTCACCTGCTCGCCATTAGACATTAGTATTGTTCCAGAATGCCAGGACAATGCCGCTCTCTCATCAATATTTTATTTTGTCTTTTGTGCCCTCGTAAAACTCATTAAAGTTAATGTCTGTGACAAGTTAAGATGAGACATGAACCAGTGACTGGATAGACAGCTACGTGGGGAGGACAAATATTGCACCAGAGGTTTTCGAAAAGCTTGTGGAAACATCTGTCAGCCATGTTGGACAAAAGACAACACCTGGTTCTTTGTCAGGCTTAAAGCGATTAAATGCAGAGACGCCCCCATCAGCGAAATGACTGGAAAATATTCCTGCTGGAACATTTACCCGCTTGTCATAGCATTCTACATGTCCATTAAATAAAGCAGTCCCCCGACCTCACATAGGTCTTCATGAAGGTCTTACTGCACGGTATGGTAACCGCTTCCCGTATAGGAACAGCTTTAGAACGCTTCGGTCTCTGGAACTGATTTAGGCTTCTTATAAGCAGTCTCCTCTGTATTACCAGGCAGCTATATTTACCTCTTATTTCTTAGGTATATACGGTATGTGGAATACGGTGGTATACGGTATGTGGATTTTTATTAGCTTGGCAGAATGACTGGGATGTGAGACGGTAATTGATATTTTATGACTAAGGACTGGAATGTCTATTGACTTTGCTGTAAGTGATGTAAAGTGAATGGATACAAGTTGTGTATATGTGTTGTAGTTACAATGTAGCTCTTGGATGTGTATACGGTCTAGTACATGGTCTATGGGCCATCTATAGGCTACATAGACTTCTATATAGACCCTGAATCGGTTACATCAGTATTCACAGGGATTCTTTCTATGCCATTCTATTATTTTACCACTAATAGGGATTCTTTCTATACCATTATCTCTGTCTCTTTTTGACCCTGAAAAGTCCCTTTTTTGCAATTGTCCGAGATCAGTTTTCCGCATCACTTCAGAAAATATGTGTTTGTTTCCTAAACTCCTGTATTCTATATTATCTCCTGCTTTATTCCTATAATTCAGATCTGCAGTAAGCTTTCTATGAGGATCTATATTTCCATCAGTAGATTCATTGAGGTCCTGGGTGGTGCGGCGTGTTCTAGAGTGTAATATACATCTGTATTCAGGCAGGCAGAGACAGACTTTATCCTGAATGACTCTAGATATACTGATTTTTTTTGCCTGAAATGGGGCAATTGGTATGAGCCTCATGGGGTTTCTTGCCTTCCCCTGGATCAACACTGTAGGGATTGCAGGGTTATAGGTTGGACTTGATGGACTGATGTCTTCATCCAACCTCATCTACTATGTAACTATGTAACTATGAAAGTAACCTGATAATTTAGTGGTAGGTAAAAGCTTATCCCAGGAAGCTGCTCCGCGGTCTCTGACATGGTTTTACTGCAACTTCCGCAGTATTTTCTGGTGATTTTAATAATATATTTTCATGTGACCTGCAATAATCTCTGAAAGGGAATCTATTTCTACAGAATGATGTTAGTGAGGGATCTGAGAAGAAGGGATGTAACATCCTGAAACGCGTCCTCTAGTCGCAGGTCTGACTTTAGTTACTATGTAACTGTTTTATTGACAAGAAAATAAAATTTAAATTTTAATTCCACGGATTTTCATCCTTCATCGGTCTTCCGTTAGCAGCTGGCGTTTTCATTCTAAGGGTGCATTCACACGGTGTAACGTGCCGCGTGATGTGGCACGTGTACGCCGCGGGACCTTTTGCGTGCCGTACACGCTCCCATTGATTTCAATGGGAGCGGGGATCATATGCGCCGCACTAGTTTGCGGCTGTGCATTTATTCACGGCCGCAAACTAGCGCAGCGCATACGATCCCCGCTCCCATTGAAATCAATGGGAGTGTGTGCGGCACAGAAAGGGTCCTGCGGCGTACACGTGCCACATCACGCGGCACCTTACACCATGTGAATGCACCCTAAATGTGGACGTGTTAGTGAGGGATGCCGTGTTCATTTTTAGCTTGAATATTCCCCAAATTTAAACTTATCTGCAAGTGTTTTAGCCATGGCGGGTGGACTGCTGGGAGCCATCACTGATCACAAGAATCCTGTCTATCTGTATGAACAGAGCAGCAGTCGAGTGTGAATACTGCCATTACATTCAGTTTTATGGAACTCCTGGGGGTCGCCAAGTACTATACTCTATATACTATACTATACTATACTATACTATACTATACTATACTATACTATACTATACTATACTATACTCAGCCTCTATTCAGCAGTCCCATAGAAATGAATGAAGAGGCATCATGTATGCTCAAACAGGGAAACAAGACCCTCTCTTTTTTGTGATCAGTGGGGGTCCCACTGGTTGTACCCCCACTGTTCAGATACTCGTCACTTATCCTGTGGATAGCTTATAAGACTAAATCTTGGTAGATCCACTTTACAGTATCTATTTAGCAACTAAAACTAGTTCAATGATGTAACTTCCCGAGAATAAACTCTTGGACCACATGCCCATAACCTCACAATGACAGCTGTAACCCGCCTGTAGCTACCAATCGCTGGTTTACATCTGTCCAATAATCGTATTTAAGGACAATTGGGGCATTTAGGGTCTGAAACAAATAAATTTGGTCCAATTCGATTCTGCCATATGATTTCAGGATTGTTGCTTATTTTTAATAAACTATCTAAGACAAGTCCAGCCCCATAATACTATAGAGCCTTATTGAGGACGGCCGTGATACGAATGTCACCTTTCTGGGCCTCATATCTCAAGTACATTCCTGCCGCTTACACTTTCTACTCCGTCTACTAGACTATTATTGTTCCCTCACCCGGGGATAGGAAAGGTTTATATTTAGTAATTATTGAGTATTGGATAATGGCTCTGACTCCAGAACAGAACGCTACTTTCTTTTCCTAGACATTTTTTTTGTCATTACAACTTTTTGATTAGTTTGAGGTTTACGGTTCATAATTGTCTTATTGAGATTTTGTTTTCTGTTACATTTAGAATATTTTTGATATATGTCACATTTTCCATAAGGGGAATATAACACTTATACTTATTTTACTTATTAAAGGCAGATACTGAAACATAACATTTTTCTAGTCTTTGCAATGCAGCGCTCTACACTTGCTGATTTACTACCTTTCTCAGCAGACCTGGCTGTCAGGATACCTCCTGTTTCTTTAGGGAGCGTTCACACTACCGTCTGTGTCCGACAGGTAGTGTCCGCTCAAAATCTGGCACGGACATTAGGAGCGGACACTAGCTGTGTCCGTGACACCTGTCATTTATTTAAATGGACATCGGGTGCGTTCTTTTGCACTCCGTGCCCTTCCTTCCCTGTCCGCAAGTGAAGATGTCTGACTTTTCAAGCGGACAGAAAAACCCGGGTTACTTCCGCCGATCTCTGAGAGAACTGCTGATCATTGGGGTACTGGTTGTTAGCTTGGAAAGCCCCTTTAACTGATTTGGTGACGCAATAGGCCCTCAACTTGACGTCTGTCACTATCTGTTTCACTTAGATTCTAAAGGATTTTTAATTAGTTTTCTGTACATGTTTATGGGGCAGCCATCTTGTCTGAGATACTTTTAGAGATATGCTTTACAGCAGCTGAAAGGACCAGATACAGTAGTCTAGAGATGTTCACTGAGGTCTATGGGAGTTTTCTAGACATGATCTGTGTCCTGTGTAGAGGTCATAGTGCATTGAAGTGGAGTAGATAAGCTTTGAGCATTATCTATTGTGAGCGGTGGTGCCCTTGTTATCTATATATACTGTAGTGTTCAGTTAAAGGGGATGTCCAGGCAAAAATGGACAACCCTTTTAACTTTTAAATCAGCTGGGGTTATTGAAAAAAAATTTAAAAAATGCATGCTCACCTGTCCCTGAGGCTCTGGTGTCCTCCGTGCGACCTGGTTCTTATGCTCCGGCGGCTTCTCCTGGGTCTCTACTGTGGAGTTCCACTGAATCCACCGATTAGCCTCAACGGTCACGTGACCTCTCAGACCAATCAGTAATGGACTTGCAATGTCACTACTAGAGATGAGCGAGTACTGTTGGGATCAGCCGATCCGAACAGCACGCTCCATAGAAATGAATGGATGCACCTGGTACTTCCGCTTTGACGTTGGCCGGCCGCTTAACCCCCCGCGTGCCAGCTACGTCCATTCATTTCTATGCGAGCGTGCTGTTCGGATCGGCTGATCCGAACAGAACTCGCTCATCTCTAGTCACTACCTGATAATACCACTACCATAATGATAAATTCACTGCACATCCTAAACTTTCAATTTCGATTCCATACAGTTTCACCAGTTTGTGTTAACCCCTCGCTGACATGTCACTGAAGACCTATAATATTACTGCAGGATGGCAGATTAGTTTTACAAGGACATAGGCCCCAATCCTCCTGCTTTACAACCAAGTCATATCCTATGGCGCCTTCTGACTCAACCCCAGTCTAACACAAATACATTTTAGGATGAACAACAGCAAATAGTCAGCGACATGTTCCTCATACAGAATGAGACATTTTCTACACACCATGTTCGGCCGAGATAAGATTGTGCTTACTAACATTTTAGATCGTTTCTGTCAGTGTAAATCCCTAATGTATTGTTCACGTAAGTTCAAGGTGAACCTGTGCGGCAAGAAGCAAAAGGAATCTGAATGCGATTTACTAGAACATTATACTAAAAGTGATACGGTGTGGCAAAGCTTTGCATGGCTATATACAGGGCCGGCTCCAGGTTTTTATGGGCCCTTGGGCGACAGAGCCTCAGTGGGCCCCCTTGTAATGGAGGTGGGGGAGTCGAGACACTGTGCGTCGCAGATGAAGCGAGTGACGTCACGCAGGAGTGTGGCGTCACCAACGCCATACCTCCCAATTTTTAAAGAGTAGAAAGAGGGGCAAAATGTTCCTGCGTGCCGTGGCAAATTTGGCTCCACCCACTGTTATGTTGACTCCGCCCATTCTTATTCATTTATCATGTGGTCCCACACAGTATAATCCTCCTACAGTCACCTGTAAATTATATGCCCCCCCCTCCATATCTCCCCCAGTTTCATATACACCCTTCCTCTGCCCCCAGTTTCATGTCCCCCCCTCCATCTCTGTCCCCAGTTTCATCACGTTCTCCCCCTTCATCTGCCCACAGTTTCATGTCCCCCGTCTCTGCCCCAGTGTCATGCTGTTCCACCCCCCCATCTGCCCCAGTGTCATTCCGTCCCCCCCCCTCCCCTTCATTTGCGCCCCAGTTTCATTGGGCCCCCTCCATCTCTGTCCCCAGTTTCATGCCGTTCTCTCCCCACCCCCTTCATCTTCCCCAGTGTCATGCCGTCCCCCCCCCTCCCCTTCATTTGCCCCCCCCCCAGTTTCATGGGCCCCCTTCTTTATGTTCCACCTTAATATTTAATACAAAACAAACACTTACACTCACCTTCCGACGCTCCTCTCTCCGCGCTCTCACTCCATTCACATAGGCGATTAAAGCAGGAGCTGTCATGGATACACAGTCATACATAGGAGCTGTAGACACAAAACGGTAGGGCATAAGTGATATTGTATGGTTACTTACACAATGTATTAATACTTAGAAGCCATACGTGTTACACTCCCACACAGTGCTGGTACAGTGGAGTAGTCGTGTATCTCAGTTGTGACTTCAAAAACTTCTTTTTGCATAGGTTACACCGTTTGCCACACTTAGGAACTCGGCCTTTGATGCAGCACTTGCTTCTTGCAACAATGTGGATCGAGCAAACTGAGTGAACTCCTTATACCAAGGAGATGTCGCCAAGAACTCATCTCAACTCAATACAAATACAACAACGTTTTGCCTTCACATGTTGCACCTGCAACAAAAATACAACATAAATCACTTTGCAATACAAGAAGTTACCCAAGATATCTAGAATATACATCTCAAGTGAATGCAACACTCAATGAACACTGTTTCTTAGGGGATGTAATGGTCTTGGGTGGGGACACTACCTATGGCCATGTACAGTTCCCCATCTTGGGTTGTTTACTAAGGAGGTTCACTCTTCATGTTCTTAAGCGTACACTGTAACAGTGAAAAAATACGTCATTTAGCAAATAGTTTGGATTAATAAGGTCCTGTCGCTTGCAGTCCACAGCCCCTACGCAGACCTATGTACCCGCATGGTAACAAAACGACAAATGTGCATAATTCTGGTTGTGGGTAGATCTTTCATCTTCTGTTTGCTAACATGCCAAATGTATGATGGTAGGAAGAAGGGAATGGAAGTAAGGGAGTGTGACTGTCAGGTCTGGGTTGTTTTGTCGTCTTTTACTAGGTATACATATTCTCTGTAGACACCCTGGTGGTCGGCTTTGTCTTTCTGCTGCCAAACTGCTCTTCCAGGTTGTGGATACTTGGATCCAGTCCTGACCCTAGCGTTCATTTGCTGGCAATTTATGAAGCTGTAAAATTTTTCTGTCTATTCCTGGCCACTACTCTACACCTATAGGCGATTTAGGCATCTTCCCCCACAGGAAAAGCCTGAGCAAAAAGGTTCCTAGCGTGCTAGTTCCTGTAAACTTGGCTTCTTTACCTGAGCCTGAACCTGTTCTGCCCATCTGAACTTTTTCCATGATATACCATTATGAACAATCTCTTCCTGCCCTTACCTGCATTGTCCTTTGCCTATGTTTTTGTCTGTCGCCTTAGTGCCATGTATTGGCATCTGTTGATATTGTCACTGACACTGGAGCTATTCCTAAAGGCGCGACCTCATGGTTACCTGCAACAAAGTCTAGACCCCTATATGGGGGTTTAAGAGTGAATATAAGGAATTGCTTAGGCCCCTTTTTCTGGCTCAACTCAAGCTTGTTTTGGGTACTACGGTATGACGCTCATTTTCCATTGTATAAAACAGCCACTTCATGTAGTTGGTTGTCATCTCTAGTGACAACCAATCAGTTGAGCAGTGTTTGGACACATGACCTTGTAGTACTGCTTTGGTTCACCTAGTCTAAAGTAGGTGCTAACAGGGTACCCAGTGCCCGGTACACTCTGCAACTTTTTGACAAAAGCAGGTCAAGGTGATCTGAGGACATTTGGCACCATGTACTGCAACAGGGGCTTTAGACAAATCCCTTCGGAATAGCCCAAAGCCAAACCGGTTTAGTGACACATTGGGTCTACACCTGCAAAAGTGAAAAAAGGCTTTCACTGTTTAATTCTATGGGGGGAAAAACTCAAACAACAAAAAATTGATTTTCTTCATATGTAAGAATAGTTATTTTGCCATTTCTGTTGGTTGACCATAGAAACTGAGAGCAGATAAGCTCCAATATGTTGTGTGAAATGTGACTTAGTTTCGTTCTAATATTGTAACTATCATCTGAGCTTGCACAATGCACAGCCCTTTGGCAAGATCCAGGATTAAGTTTAGCAACTAGGGTTGAGCGATCGGGATCGGAAAAGATCGGATTTCGATCGGCGATCAAGTAAATTTCACGATCGGAATTCCAACCCGATCTTTTCCAGCGGGATCGAGATCGGAGGTTATCTCAAGATCGGTGACTTTTCCCATAGAGAAGCATTGACTGGGGTTGAGGATCGGGTTCAGAAAGGATCAGATTCTGATCGGCGATCGAGCAAATTTCAAGATCGCGATCGAGATCGGCTGGAAAATGATCGGAAATCGGATTTTAAAATCGATCTTGAAATCTCAAGATCGGCTCAACCCCATTACATACCTCCCAACCGTCCCGATTTCCGCGGGACAGTCACGATTTGGGTGACATGTCCCGCGGTCCCGGTTGGAGGGAGGTATGTCCCAATTTCAACTCAGATCTGCGTCCAGAGGACGCAGATCTGAGTTGAACATATATGCGGCTGAAGCAAGGAGCTGACACAGGTCAGCTCCTCGCTTCGCCGCTGCGCGCCTCTCTCCCTGACACATATGCGGCTGAAGCGAGGAGCTGACAGCCTCGCTTCAGCCGCATATGTGTCAGCGAGAGAGGCGCGCAGAGAGCGGCGAGGGAGCGGAGGAGAAGGTAAGTTTAATGTGGAGGTGGAACGTGGAACTGGGGCAGATGAAGGAGAGGACGGCATTACACTGGGGGCAGAGATGGAGAGGACGGCATGACACTGGGGGCAGAGATGGAGAGGACGGCATGACACTGGGGGCAGAGATGGAGAGGACGGCATGACACTGGGGGCAGAGATGGAGAGGACGGCATGACACTGGGGCAGAGATGGAGAGGACGGCATGACACTGGGGCAGAGATGGAGAGGATGGCATGACACTGGGGGCAGAGATGTGGGGACATGAATCTGGGGGCAGAGATGGAGGGGGGACATGAAACTGGGGGAGAGATAGAGGGGGACATACAATTTACGGGTGACTGTAGGAGGATTATACTGTGTGCGGGCACATGAAAAATTAACGAGTGGGTGGAGTCAACTCAAAAATGGGCGGGGCTAAATTTTCCGCGCTGCACGTAGTGCGCCGCACATTTTGTCCCTCTTTCAGATCTTCAAAAGTTGGGAGGTATGCTATTAGCAACTAATATAACAAGAGAGAGTAACATACCCCAATATCCAGAAGTATGGTACTGTGCAAAGAGAATCTGAGTCACATCAATATTTGGTTCTTGCAAACAATTCATGAAGGAACTCGGCAGGGAGGTTGTTCCCGCCATCTTGGAGAACTAAACACAGATCTTCTGTGGATGTAAGCTTGGTCCAGTCCTACTTACTCTTCATGTAATTCCAGGCGGACTGGACAATGTTGAGATCAGGGGCCGTATCATAACTTCCAGGACCCCACCGTCAAAGGACGCTCACACCATATATTGATGGGATTTAGATTTCTCTTTTGTTCACTTCATTTTGTTAAATGACAACAATAAATTCTTAGCACTTCTATGTTCTAACACATTCTTACTTTGCAGCATTCCCCATGCTTAAAACTTGTGCACAGTACTGTAAGTGAAAAGTTAGTTATTGGCAAGACTTTGCACACATTTCCACATTTCCAGGGTGGCTTCCAGGCTTCAGCAGGGAATTTGAAGTCCTTTCCTTCTTCTTTAATTATAAGGAATTTCATGCTTTATAAAAATGTAGCTCCAGTATGTGTCAAGAAGCTGAGTCATAGGCATAATGTAGCCTCGGTCCAAAATTTCTGAGATATTATTACACAGACATCCAATTTTAGCCTGCAGTAACATTCTGTGTATAGTAGATAGTTATATTTGGATAGTTATTAATTTTGTGATAACATCAATAATAAATGATGTTTATGAAATCTGCATTATATGGCGGTTTTAGCAAGGACACTGTTTTGCTTGGAAAGTGATTATTAGAATAGGCAGGGATAGTATTATTACAAGGGCATAGTGTCAGCCGTGGACTAAGAATTGGGAACATTGGAGGCCCCTTTAATAAGAGATAAGATAAGATATTCCTTTAATAGTCCCACAATGGGGAAATTTCAGTGATACAGTTTCATAGATGGTACAGTAGTATATAGCAAGAGAGAAACACATAGAAGCTCATGGCAGATAGAGAAATCCTAGGAATCATAGCAACTAAAAAAAAGAAAGAAACACAGACACACTGCAGGATCATTTAGTTCTCTGTGCAGATTGATGTTAATAATAATAATTATAATAATAATAATACAGCCGACTTGGTTGTAGGACACAAGGAGGGGGGTCACAGCATGTGGATATAACAAGCAGAAATTTTGCAGAGGTGGGGGACATAGTCAGCTATCATGATAACATGTGGTAGTTCCTTTGGTAGGTGATGAGATCTCCTGCTCACAGCTGATAGTTCGGTATCTTGCATCAGCACTATTGTCCATTAACCACAAAAAATGCCCCAAATGTCCTTCATCACAAGCCCTCCTCCTCCTCCTTTCTTCTTACCACAGTGTTCTACTGCCCCAAGGAAGTCAGAGACCATCCAGGTATACAGGGTGCTGCTCTCTTGCCAAGCTTCCATAACTCTTGGGGTAGGTGGGTGATGGTTCCCAGGCTGTAACAGTGTCCCACGTGTCCACAGTAATAGAAAGAAATACCAGTCAGCTGTAGCATCTTCACACATCAGCAATTGACGCCAGAAATCATCTCCTTGAACGAAGAAGTCCGCATTTCCATGTAGGTTTCTCTTCCATGCCGCATGTTGAGCCATGCTGTCCTAGCTGGGGGGATGGTAACAGGCACATGTGGAAACCAGCTGAACCAGGTCTTGAGTCCATGCTTTACAATGGAAACAAAAGGAACAAAAAACTCCACAGGGTCTTCCATTCGATTTATAGTTGCTAAATTCATAGTGCTAGATTGCTTGGTTACCGGATTCTTGAAGCTAGAGAGAAAAAGAGTGAAAAAGGAAAGAAAAGTTTGCTCCCAGCTTGGAGCACTGCATCAGGCAGCCAGCCTCTCAGGGGGCGGCGCCTAAAAAAAAAAAAAAAAAAAAAAATGTGTGCGCTGGTAAGGATACTTTCATTCTGGAGAAAACAAACCTAAACCCTTAAGGTAGGGGGTACTGTGGACAATATCCAGTATGGATACTGTCCCGAATAATTGTGGAAAGGGACCCTAATCAGTATAGGTAGGCTCCCTATATACATTAGCGTTCACATCCGCATGGGGACCCCCCGAACGGAATATCGAACGCATTTGCAAGCAGTGTGCAGTGAAAGCACATGGACCCCATAGACTATGGTGGCTCTGTGTGCTTCTCACGAGATCTCCGCAGGGAACATGCAGACAGGAACGTACTTCTCAATCTATTTCCCTCTCTGCATGTTCGCTGCGGAGATCACGCGACAAGCACATGGACCCCATCATAGTTCATGGGGTCCATGTGCTTTTATTGCACACCGCTTGCGAATATGTTCAGTAGTCCATTCGGGGGGACTCCCCAAACGGATTACCAAACCCAGAGGTGAACGAGGAGTAAGTCACCAGTTGCCAAGTGTTTGGTGGAGGAGGGGTTGTTTTCAGGGGTTCTCTTAGTTCCAATAAAAGCAAACCTTGAGGCTTCAGTATCCCTAGATATTTTGGACAATTGTATTCTTCCAACTATGCAGGAAGGCCGTTCTCTGTTGTAGCATGACATGACTGGGTGGACTTGATAGGCCCACACAGAGCCCTGACCTCAACCCCGTCCAACACCTTTGGATTAAACTAGAACAGAGAGTATGAGGCTTCTTATCCAACATCGGTGTCTGACCTCACAAATGCTCTCCTGGGTGAATGCAAATTATATACAATGCAAAATCTTGTGGAAAGCCTTCCCAGAGGACTGGAAGCCGTTTGAGACATAATGGAGGGGGGGCGGGGGTGACTCCATATTAATACTTGCAACGGGATGTCATAAAGCTCATGTAGGTATAATGTGTAGGTGCCCCGGTACTTTGTCCATATGCAGTATATAGAGTGAGTGCACGTGGATATGTTTAGTAAAGGAGAGTGTCATGTCGGATACAGATTCCTAGTCCTTGTAGGGTTGCTCGGTCTCCACCATCAGTAAACACCAGCTGCAGTGCACACCTGTCTGCTCCACATGGCTGATAGTTACAGCTTTGATTTACAGTGTAAACATGTACATAGGTGGGGTACAACTTATAATTATAGTACAGGTCGGCCATGTTAATACTGAATGTGCCAATATTATGGGTAAAACATTCTTATTATCGCTGAATATGGATTTGTGCATAAAAAGGATTATCCCATAAAGGACATTTATCACTTGGACCTGATCTTGCATGGGTGTTGACACATCTTGCAATGTTTTTGGATCTGATGGAAGCAGCCAAGGACAGAGCGCACCTGTTTTTGTTGGCCCCATAGTCAGTGATTCTAATGGTGCTGTGCATGCAGGACTCCCCGCTCTGACTGCTCCTTACTGCCATCTGGTGGGGCTCCCAATGATCAGACATGTGGATCAGTGATATAGCTCCTCCATGTGTATAGCCCTTTAAGAATGTTATTTATCCTGCACCAATAAGACGGGTGTCAAACTGTTCTATGGGATTCTTTACACATTCCATTGGTCACAAAGGAATACAACTTGGCCCTGGACCCTGGGGGGCCCCTTAGGGTCCCTTTGACACTTAAAATATATCACTATTCTAAATGGCACAAAGTAGGTATTTTTTGAATTGGGGCCCCAGATTTTCAAGCGATGCCTCTGACTACTTTGTAGCCATGACATATATACAGTCATGTCCTCGTCAGACTGATCACCTTCATAGTCTGGTTACTGCCTCCTGTAAGGTCGGTGCACTCATCTCCTGCCGCTCTGATCCGTCCCACAGTCTCATTGGCTATAATCTGCTCCCTACATAGATCTTATCTCATTTATTAATAATATTATGGATCGACCATTTGGCTTTGATAAGATCACGCTAGGTTCACACTAGCATTTGGGTTTTCATCTTTTGGGTCCACTTGGGACCCCAAAGACAGTTAGACGCGGAAGCTCCATAGACTATAATGGAGTTGACTGGGTTTCTTCCCTAGTTTCTGCCTCCTTGCAGGACTTTTATCTCCAGCGATTGGGGGAATGGTGGATGGAGTGTAACCCTAGCGTTAGCACTTTTTCTACCCATTGTTACATTATTTGTTACATTATTTTTCTTTCCTAGTCCTCTTATTTCCACAGACATCTTTTTACAGAGCCATGTCCTCACCAACACATTTGGGCTGCATGGACAGGTTACTGCCTTCCAGATGATCGGCTCATTCATTTCCCTTAATACAGTACATTATATTACATCTAAACGTATTAGATTATGGCTGTGTCTGAGGGTCAGGGAACTGGAACCTGGGGATTTAGTGTACCAAACTTTATACTTCCTTCCAGGGAAGGGTAAAGACTGGATAATCTCTTAGACCCCGTTTTCCCTAATTTAGCCCTAAACCAAATCCTTTAGTGGCCCTCAGGATCCAGTTCTTCTGTAGGCTGGAGTTACATGTATATACACTTTACCTTGCCATAAAATCTACATATACAGCGCTAATCTTACAAAGAGTGTGACCCAATCTTCTTTCCAAGTCCAGATACATCCCCCCTTTAACTCTACAATAATTTCCTGCATCTCAAGCGTTATATCTCAGCATTCCCATACAACCTTGAACTTCCAAATTGTTTTGCTCCCAGTCCCCTTTCTAATAATTCTAACTCCGGAGCTCTTGTAAGCGGAGGGAGTGAGTAATGTACTAGTAGATCCACGTGTCCCGACAACCAAACCAAACAAGTCCCAGCTGATGTAACTTTATATGGCCTTGGAGCATTTCCAATGGTGAAATTGGCCAACAAAATGTCTTCAAAATGTGATTTTGACAGTAATAGTGGACAGGTCATAGGATAAGTAATCCAGCACTTAAACTGATTCTGTGAATTTATATACGTGGAAAGAATTTCACTTATTCTGAATAGAATCCCGAGTAATGTTTTTCTAAAGCTATTGGAATATTCTATCCTTACAGCAATGCAGCAAGACTTAACCCCTTATCCAAGCACGGACTCTTTACATTCAGTGTATAGACTTATTTCTTTGGGTTTCTTCTTTGTCCTGGATGCCAGACATAACATGGATTCTTTCCTATATCATTCCTTACAATTACCCTGTTGGTTTGAGTTATTAAAGGGGTTGCTTACTTTACAATCTCTTTTATTAGAAGGTGATAACTGAGGATGAGCTGAGACTGTGTGGAGGAAACCTACAACATGGTAGATTTAGCACCATTGTGCTGGGGTCCTGGGTTCAATTCCAACCATGGATGGTATCTGCTTGTGTAGGTTTCAAAAGACATATTGATAGGGAATTTAGATTGGGACAGGGAGTGATGACACTATCTGTAAAGTGCTGCGTAATATATTGGTGCTATAGAAGCAAGAGAAAGATGGTGTTACATCCTACTACTATCTTATCTGTCTAGTGACAAAGTAGCGAAGGACTATTGAATGACCAGAAAGCAGTAGATTAGAAGGATGCCCTCACGCGAGAGAGAACAGGTAGAGATGGACAGCAGCCAGCTTCCTATGAGCCAAGTATTGGCTGCTGGAGAAGTATCAGATTAGGAGATGATCTAGTGTCTAGTGGCAGTGCCAGGGACCCGAAGGAAGTGATGACTGTAATGGTGTGGGGATAGAGGAGTCTCAGCAATGTCAGGGTGCTACAGCTCTTGGGAATACTACAGACAAGGTGAAGCCACTAGAGATGAGCGAGTACTGTTCGGATCAGCCGATCTGAACAGCACGCTCGCATAGAAATGAATGGACGTAGCCGGCACGCGGGGGGTTAAGCGGCCGGCCGGCATCAAAGCTGAAGTACCAGGTGCATCCATTCATTTCTATGGAGCGTGCTGTTCGGATCGGCTGATCCCAACAGTACTCGCTCATCTCTAGAAGCCACCACTACCAACCTTTGTAAAGATGTTTTGTAACAGAGACTGTTCTTGCTTTTTAGCAATTTTCTTTTTTTTCTTATGTAGATTGTGAGCCCCACATAGAGCTCACAATGTACATTTTTTTTCCCTATCATGATGTCTTTTTGGAGTATGGGATGGAAATCCATGCAAGCACGAGGAGAACATACAAACTCCTTGCAGATGGTTTTTTGCCCTTGGCGGGATTTGAACGCCAGGACCCCAGCGCTGCAGTGCTAACCACTGAGCCACTGTGTGGCCCCCTTTTTAGCAATTTTCTTGTGTTATGTCTCACTACAAGAAAATTTGTTTGTGCATAATAAAAATTACTTGCCAATACTACAGACGCCTGTGCCATTGTTTTCACCATAGAAAAATAGTATTACCTTCTGCCTATTGAAATGACTGGGCTGTCTATGTTGTAAGCAAATGTGCTGGTCTGTCCAGGGAGAGAAGCTCTGGTGCAAAAGTTTAGATTAAACCCCTGCACAAACCATTATCATCAGCTACTTACGATTGATACATTATAACAGCATTTACATTTCCGTTTCCATCTCTGTCTGAGATTAACTTTCTCCTTTCAAACATTGAAAGTCTGTGTATAGTAAATCTTCTCCACCTGCCTCTCTCCAGCTCACCAGAAGGCAGGAATAATAAATTTACAATGTACAGATTGCCTGATGTCAAACAAAATATGTGTAGTCAGCCTTAGTGTGGTGACCCTATGAGTACACCAGTGCTTATGGGCCCCCGTAAGACTAAAGGACCCAGCATGGAGGGTACTGGACCCCTCCGGTGCAACTGCATCCTTTGTACTGCCTCAAGTTACGCCCCTATCTGGTAAAATGTTGCTATACATTGCTCATCAGTTGGTAGACTTTGGCATTCTTTGGGGGGAATGTATGTTATGATGGGAATTTTTTGGAGGTTGCAAACTTTTTCATAACCATTCAGGAAATGTAGAACACTTCACTTCTAGATCACTTCAAACACATTTCCATGTTAGACAATATTAGAGTGATAGGGGTGAATTTAGCCAACTATGTACTCTACAGTTCTGGATTATTCTCAGATATAGGGAGTTGTGAATTCTTGAGCTTATTTGCCCAAAAATTTAATGAGTATTGAAAATTGGGTAGGAAGACGGATGAGCGAATCAATTGTTAATGAGATGGTTCATTAAGAATTTTCCCAAAATAATTTGAACTCTTGGATCCCTTCACCAAACCAAAATTTGTTGGAGAATCTTGCAAACATTTGCAAAACAAATCTGGCGAGGTTCACCCATCATTAGGTGTGGATGGTCTGTCTAGCTGTCTGTACAATCTCACTTGAGTGAAGTTTTAGGACAAAAGTGTTACCCTAGATTCACAAAAACGAAACTTGGTCCGTGTGTCGGCAGATTTACCAACACAACACAACCTTTGATAGATTTGGTGCGAATTACGCTAATGCAAAGTCCAACAAAACTGATTGTAAAAGTTACCATCGTGATGAATCTGTCTTGATAGGGTCCATGTGATTTGCTAAACATTTATGTATGAACATGTCTTTATTCCAGAGACGACAACCCCCATCTGTGCAAAGGACATCAGTGATGTGTTGATGAAAGAGCTGGCCTTTCTCTCCGGTAAGCAGAGCACTCCTCTCCGGCCCTCTCTGCTATCTTGTAATAAAATCCTCACCGTGAACTTGCGGACTGTTTGGCAAAGTGATACCCTGCGTATTATCCTGTCGTCTGTAACGCCACACAAGTGTGCTTAATAAAACATTACAGGGATTTAGAACATATAAGGTTTCTCTATGGAGATAATGAAGTCACAGGCCATTTATGACTGCACTGCTTCTAATATATTGAGCAAGGATACAGATAGAGAGCTGTATATACTGTATTTAGGTTCTGATCACATTGGCATCATGGCTTATGGCTATACAGGATGACACGTACATTAGGATCTGTTTCCTCCCATTGGCTTCTAGTGGGGCCATCATGTATCTGATATTTTGGGCATTGTATTAATCCAAACACTATATGAATATATTATACTATTGTGTTACTATGTAGGGCTCCAGAGAAGACAAAGACATTAAAGGGGTATCCCATCTCCTATGGCTAGGATTGCCATGACTTTATGATTGGTACAATTTTCCTGCAAGATGGTCACCCATTGTGTAGAGAAACTAAGACACCAACTGCAGTTTCTTGCATGACCAGGTGATCGGGAACGGCATTATAAAGGGGTCCCCTACGTCAGACCCCCATCAATCATAAAGTGATTACATATCCCATTGACACGCCATCACTTAATACCATGTAAATTCCCCCCTAACGTGACAGTCAGATCCTCAACAAATTCATGGCAACAATGAGACCTAGTAAAAGATAAGACAATGTGTCCATAACATTCTGGTATTGTTGTTACCTGCATGAAATTAGAAAAAAATACCGAACCCCTTCCAAAACAGCTGCACTCTTATCCAGGGGCAGTCCCTGATATTAGAGCCCTTTACATAAGCATGGCTTACTTGTAGTACCAGATGAATCCCTTGTATAAAAGAGGCGCTGTTTCTGGGGAGACAAAAACACCCCCTTCATTTTCTGTAAAGGGAGTCTTTGATCAGAACCCAGCCCTGCAGATAGATAGGTTACAATCATCTGAATCAATGCCATGTCCCCCTTGTAAATCGTTGTCTCTGTTGCTGGGATATTGCTGTTTTTGTTAAATATGTAAATTAGTTATGTTGCAACAATGTCATTATTTTGTTTGGAGCAATGGCAATGCCCATGTTGCTCGATAGATATCATTCCTATTTTGACAAAAACATAGATATCTCAGTAACTTAGGCCCCGATTCTATATACCCCTGCATTACCTATCTGTAATGTCCCATAGGTGGTCGGGGGAGAGATAACGGCTGGATCATCACGCTTCCTGAGAACACCACCTTCCATGAAGTTCCGGAGAATGTGCTGGAGACGGTGCTGACATATCTAACCTCCATTCCAAGGTACGGCTTGTAGGACATTCATCTGATAGACATAAGCTGCTTGGTAAATACGGCGTTTTAATGGGAGTTTTAGCTTTCAGGGGGTTTAAAATTACACAGAAAGGTCAAACAGTGATATAATATTAATCGCGCTCCGAAAGTCAATGTTTAGACAGCGCTGGCTGCTAAAAGTGGCCCATGAATGTGTCTGTAGGTTTACATAAGAGAAGGGCTAATGTGATGTTTACCTGCACTTAAAGGGCAACTCCACCTTTGATTAACATTGGTTGTACAGCGATTATTTCTCACTCACTTTACTCATGTTTTTACCTGTCGGCTAAATGCTATTTATAGATCTTATTGGAATTGTATTTTCCTTAGAATTATTACTGGTGTGAATACCTAGAATAGCGAGCATGGTAACATCAACATCCAATATTCTGATGTGTTTGTAAAGACATATTCCTTGTACTATGTGTGCCGGTGACTGCTTTAGGGCTTACAGTGTTGTCCAAAAGTATTGGCACCCCTGCAATTCTGTCAGATAATACTCAGTTTCTTCCAGAAAATGATTACAAGCACAAACTCTTTGGTATTAATATCTTCATTTATTTTGCTTGGCTGCGAGTGTGATTTAGTTATTGCCAACACCTGTTAGGTGCCTCGGGTAAGTAACAGGTGCTGTTAATTACACAAATTAGAGAAGCATCACATGATTTTTCAAACAGTGCCAATACTTTTGTCCACCCCCTTTTTTATGTTTGGTGTGGAATTATATCCAATTTGGATTTTTGACAATTCTTTTTGTGGTTTTATATTGAAGACACATTAAATGAAGAAAATAATACCAAAGAGTTTGTGCTTGCAATCATTTTCTGGAAGAAAATGAGTATTATCTGACAGAATTGCAGGGGTGCTAATACTTTTGGCCAACACTGTAGGTTCATGGCGTGTAATAAATGTGCCCTAAAGGGGTGTATTCAGGGATGAACCTAGTCTCTCTGCCGCCTGAGACCAACTATAGAAAGCCCTCCCATAAAAGTGCCCAACCCGGCTATCTTTGGTTCCATGATGGGACAACCCTAATTCAAATTGTAGGATGCAGCTCTCCATTTGCAGATCAAAAAATCCCCTTATTTTGTCCACCCACATGGTACTTGAAACCCTATTTTTGACTCCCCAAACTGTCTAAGACCCCTTTTTTCTGGCCCACCATACAGTACATGACCCCCTTTTTCTGGCGGCTTTCCACACTGTTTATAATCTCTTTTTCTGACCCCCCCCCCACAGTATACGATTTCTTTTTATGCCACCCACACAGTATAATGTTAGACCAATGCCTATTGTATTATTGCAATAGCTAGATGCCAATAATTTATTCACCCATCCACGCTCCTGTCCAGGCCGCTCTCTGTTGCCGCCTCCATGACGCAGGCAATTGGTGTCCGATCGCTGGGGGCTCCAAACACAGTGATCAGGAGGTCGGGGGACTGAAAGCTCCGCTAAAGCCTCCTTGTGCAGTGGACATCAGTGTGCTCGCAGCACCAGGTAGCGCCTGCAGCCCCATAGAAAGAAATGGAGCTCCAGTCACATCCTCCTGATCACTGGAGAACTGACCAGGTATATGAACCCCCAGCGACAGGTGCTTACCATTTTAGTGTTTCTTCTGCATGCTACAATGTCTCTCTCTCTCTTTTTTTTTTTTTTTGCAAAATACACGTGTAAAAATACGCCTGTAAAAATGTCATTGAAGTCAATGGGAGTCTTATTTTTACACGTGTATTTTTACACGTATATTTTGCAAAAATACACACACACGTTTACTCCGTGTGAAGGCTCCCTGTCATACACACAGAAAGTAGAGGAAAATCTGTTTTCTAACTTTTTCTCAGAAGCAATGTAATATTCAGAAGTAAAAGCAGGGTCAAAGAGGACACAGATTGACAAATGCTCAACTGTATTTAGGTGAATGAAGTATTTGGGACAAAATAGAAACTTCCTATTAGCTCTTACAGTCTCTAAGCCTGTGTGTGTCTATTTACCTCTCATTGGGGCTCTGCTCACTCCTCTCCATAGACTCTAACGCTAGGTTCACACTAGCGCCGGGACTTTGTTCTGTGGTTTCTGTCTTCTGCGTTTTATGCTCTCCGCCGCAAAACCGTTTTTTAAAAATCGGACACAGAGTACTGCATGTCCGACTCTGTGTCCGGTTTTAAAAAAAAACAGTTTAACGGCAGAGAGCATAAAACGCTCACGGTTGGACATCTTTCAAACCCATTCAAATGAATGGGTGAGAAAGAGTCCTGCAGGTTTCCGTATTCTGCCTCTGTTTTGTGCAGGAAACCTGTATGAACAGAGACCGAGTGCAGATGTAAATGAGCCCTTATGGGTACTTAGAATTTGGTACATTAGTAAACTGTAATCCATCTATAGGAAGCAAGATAGATTTAGGAGGTATTAAAGGGACTCTATCAGCAAAATTTTGCTGTATGAGCCCCACATATGCTTGAATAGCCTTTAAAAAAGCTATGCAGGCACCACTAATCTTATTTTAAACCCCCGTCCCGTTTTAAAATAAAACTATAAAAACATATATGTAAATCATACCTATGCATGCACAGGGGGCGGTCGTGCATGATACGACGTCATCTTCTGGCACGCCTACCTCTTCTTTCATCTTCTTTCGGCGACGCCCTCCGGTCCTGGCTCTTCCCGGCTTCATCTTTATCTTCTTCCGGCGGTTCAAATACAATTGGTTGAAATCCGGCACATGCGCAGTAGCACACTCCGGCGGCACTGCCATTGAGAAAAATGGCGCTAGAGGTATAGTGGAATATGACATGATATAGTATTTGAGTAATTCACTAGTATACATACAGTTGTTCTCCTGGTATATAACGCCATGTTCATGTATATCCTATTTGGTGTTATTTATATGTTTTTTCTGATAATGAAATAAATTGTTCTTATGAAACTGGGAGTATACAGGGGATTTATCGGGGTTTGTATATTTGTGGTGGAGTGGTATTAGAATGACCCCCTTTGGATATTGACTTATTAGGGGTTTGTGTGCTATGTATGTCTTATTATTGCAATTGCTAGTACTGCTCTTTATCACCATCTGGTGGTTATAGATGGTATTGTTATGCGTCATTATTATTTGTGTTTGTGGAAAACAGAAATCTTACTGTTAGGGGGCAACTGCCCCTGGATATGTTGTCGTGGTCCAAATTGATGACGTAATCATGAGTGCTCGGAGAACAGACAGATAGACACTCAAGTATCATAATCAGAATGTTCCAAAGTTTATTACATATTACTTAGCTTTTATAGAGAAACTAGCTATAACCCGCGACTTCGTCCGCTTTCCCCTCACCTTGCGCGAAGCACCTGCAGCGCGGCCTGTGGCCCCCCATGGCCCTTTCCTTGCGGCCGGCGCTGGGCTCTGCCACAGCATCGTGGGCTGGGACCCCACGGCACCACTGCTGCACCTCCGGCCCTCCCTTTTCCCCCCACACCCCCCACCCATGCTCCCGGCCCCCTTACCCCCCTTTAGAGATCACAGTCGCCTCCTATATCAACCCCTTCCCCCCCACCACCACCTACCCGTGACCCCGGTTATCCTCCCCCCTCTTTCCACATGTGCAATCTGGTCCCCCTCCCCCCTACTTACCTTCTGCCCTCTGGTGCCAACCCCCCCCTCGCCCTCCCTAACCTGCTGACAGTCCAATCATGGGCCCCAGCAGTCCCTTGGGCCCCATGATGTTATCCAGAAAGCCGGAAAGTGGTTAGAAAGGAGCACCAGATGCCACTAGGGTGTTGGGGATAAGTGAAGGAAGGCAAGTATAAGTGTTCATGATGCTTCCGTAGCTCCCTGGGCCTTGATTTATTAAATTCTAGGGTCTGAACAGAGTCCAGAATATAATAGTGTTTTGTGGTTGATGATGAACCCCAAAGGTTTGAGTTTAACCCAAAAGTTTTGGAAAATTTGAGACAAATCTGGTTTGTTACAAACCAGTTTGTTCATCTCTAGTAATAAAAATTTTGGAGTAACTTTTCTTATAACTTTGTGTTGTGCTTTTCCTCTGATATTGCTCCTGAAAATTAATGAATACATTGACAACTAGGTGTTACAATTCTCCCTGTCAATGGGATGTGTGCAGGAACCCAACTCAATGGATAGTCTGTGCAGGGACACAACCCAATAGATAGCCTGTGCAGGGACACAACCCAATGGATAGTCTGTGCAGAGATACAACCCAATGGGCAATCTGTGTAGGGACACAACCCAATGGATAGTCTGTGCAAGGACACAACCCAATGGATAGTCTGTGCAGGGACACAACCAAATGGATAGTCTGTGCAGGGACACAACCAAATGGATAGTCTGTGCAGGGACACAACCAAATGGATAGTCTGTGCAGGGACACAACCAAATGGATAGTCTGTGCAGGGACACAACCCAATGGATAGTCTGTGCAGGGACACAACCCATTGGATAGTCTGTGCAGGGACACAACCCAATGGATAGTCTGTGCAGGGACACAACCCAATGGATAGTCTGTGCAAAGACACAACCCAATGGATAGTCTGTGCAGGGACACAACCCAATGGATAGTCTGTGCAGAGATACAACCCAATGGGAAGTCTGTGTAGGGACACAACCCAATGGATAGTCTGTGCAGGGACATAACCCAATGAACAGTGTGTGCAGGGACACAACCCAATGGATAGTCTGTGCAGGGACATAACCCAATGAACAGTGTGTGCAGGGACACAAACCAATGGATAGTCTGTGCAGGGACATAACCCAATGAACAGTGTGTGCAGGGACACAACCCAATGGATAGTCTGTGCAGGGACATAACCCAATGAACAGTGTGTGCAGGGACACAAACCAATGGATAGTCTGTGCAGGAACACAACCCAATGGGCAGCCTGTGTAGGGGCACAACCCAATGGATAGTCTGTGCAGGAACACAACCCAATGGCCAGCCTGTGTAGGGACACAACCCAATGGATTGTCTGTGCAGGAACACAACCCCATGGGCAGTCTGTGCAGGGACACAACCCAATGGATAGTCTGTGCAGGGACACAACCCAATGGATAGTCTGTGCAGGGACACAGCGCAACTGGTAACACCCACGTTTTAGCTTGGGACAATACAGGCTTGTAATAAAATATAAACTGAATTTTTATAATATGTGTAATATAAGTATTTATCCTCCATAAATCTCTATGTTGTATTTCCATTGCCTCCTGGTTACATAGGTAGACGGTGAGTTGCATGCTGACTGCAGTAAATCTATGACTATGGTAACAAGTTATCTTTCCTTTATTTCTTCTAGTAAAGAAGAAGATGACATTAAATTCATTGTAATACTGGACAGAAGGTTGGATACATGGACGTCTGTAAAATTAACACTTCAGAAGTTATCAGTAAGTTGTAGCCATAATATCACCTTCCATAGGTGTGCACTAAGCTAATGTGATAAGTTATGGTTATAACATCTTATATACCAGGTAGATAGTCATAAGGTCAGGATCTGCTCGTAGATTTCCAACAGATTCTGACTCAAAGGCTAAAGTGAAGTGTACCTGCTCCTTATTGTATTCATGGTCACTTTTTGTGATAGCGCCCCCCCCCTACACATGAGTCCCTGCCTTATTGCACTCCTAGTTACCCTCTCTATTCCTGGGGACATGTCAGCAGTGTGAAAAGTCTAGCATCAGCGTATGGGTCCCTGAATTCCTTTTTATGAATGCATTGACCAATAGAAAGCATGATATTGCCTCTACTATTAACCCATCCTGGCCCCTGACTCTGCAACCACAACTCATCTGTGTGTCCTATACAAGCAGGCTGGACATACGTGTCAGTCCATCCCTTCACATTGTAATGGCATTCCCATTTCTACTGTCTATAGCATCGCATGTGAACTTTGAGACAATGCAGTACTGACGTGTACATGGCTTTGTATGACATTGCATAGCAAACTAAGAAATATATTTTCTCCTTTAACCCTTTGTTAATGTGTAAGTTTAAAATTTTAGGGATAAATGAATGAATAATTGAAAAAATTGAAATGTGTAAATTTCACTTCCATTTTGTTTTAATTCCTGTGAAACACTTAAAGGGTTAACAAACTTCCTAAATACTGTTTTGAACTATTTGAGGGTGCAGTTCTGAAAATGGAATGATTTATGGGGGGGTTTTCATACACAGGCCTTGGGTTTGGGAATTTGGAAAATTGCAGTTAGAATTGTAATCCGGGGCCTTGCGATATAGGTTCCATGGTCATGTGATGGGCACGCTGGTGCACAGATAGTCATAGCACAGTAAGCAGATACCTGTTTAATATCAAGCTGTGCACCCGTGTGTCTATCACATGACCATGGACTGGATATCACATGACTGGGCTCACTTATCCACTGGGAGTAATGAATGACAGCAGAGATCTAGAGAACCATGAGGTATTGATACAGAAAGTATACTGGAAAATTGTACAACTTTTTATTATACAAACAAGTGTCTCAAAGTGGACAAGCCCTTTAAGGACTGTAATACGTTCCACTTACATATATGTTTGCTGCATCCTCTTTGCACCAGTACCAAGCTTTTTTGAAAGCCCTGCCTCTTCTTCAAGGACAAGTAGGAGGAGTAGAGCAGGGTCAGTCACGTGACCAAGAGTCAACACATCTGGAAGGGAGGCAAGATAAGCCCGATACCGGGAGGCAACAAACATAGACCTAAATTGGAGCTTCTGCAGCAATTAATGCAATGCTGGGTGTTTTAGTTCCCCAGATACCCCTTTAGACTACCGGGTGCCAGGTATCTACTCCCATTGACTTCAGTGGGAGCCGCTTGTTTTTTTTCCACTAGCTAGTAGCGGAAAAAAGAAGCGAGCTGCTCTAACTTGCCGCGGAGTCCGCGGTGTCCGCTGTGCAAGGCTCCCTCCCGATATCTTCGGGCCTAATCCGGAATGGAATGCTACGACTGGATGCCGTTGCACTGCAGAATGCAAATTCCAAGGGGGCTTTAGCCTGAGTCGGGTACCAGTGCTGTTTCTCTCAGTAAGTGAAATTGTCAGTAAAGCGACATGTGCACATGGGATGGAGGTTTGGTCACTTTGCTTGTAACCTTGAGCTGTGACCGAGCAATGATTGAATTCAGGGCAGAGCGCTGATGCTGCTTGCAGTTGCCTGCAGATATTGGACAATCACATTGGTTTGTGTCCTTATGTTTCTTACAGGGATAAAGTCCTGTTTCTAATTTCTGTATATCTGAGCTATATTCTACTGACTGCAATATCTATAGAAATGTATATGTTGCATCCAAGTTATATACTAATGCCAAGAACACAAATCCATGAATGGTATGTACTGAAAAGGGAGTCTGTCAGCAATTTGTACTTCTCAAATTAGGTAGGTGACTAGGAAACCAGTTTTAGGATAACTATGTGGATGTACTTAATGCGAACAATCTGTCCCATGTCTACTGGGCATTCTCTAACAGTGAAGTGTCCTGGGATATCTGCACGAAACGCTCTCCAACCACTTCCATGGTGTTTGTGGTGACAGATCTATTGTTTCATCAAAAAGACCTCAAGAGCTGTCATTCAGCAGCAAAGGTGATTGGTTGGGAAGACCCCTGAGCCATTCACTTAAGAGATGAGATGAGGGATTGAGGAGACCACTAAGGGAGGATTGTGGAAACCACTAGAACCTTCACTTAAGAAAAGGAGGGATTGTAGAAACCACTAGAGTCTTTACTTAAAGGGGTTTCCCATCTTCCTATTTTAGCAGCTTTTCCTGCTGTCACTTCTTCCCACTCCAATATCCTTCATGCAACAGTCAAAACTGTCTTCCCCCAGCTTCCTGAACAGGACACTATGATGTATCACAATATAGACTTTGCCTTTACCATGAAAGATTATTTGTTATAAATACTAGAAAGCTAATATATATGCAGATCAAATAATGTGCACAGTAAATGTATATTACATTACACAGGTCTGTATAGAACACTTACCATGCTTCTAGAGAATGGACTCAATATTATCTTTATCTTTACGTAAAGAGATAACAGACCCAACTCCTGGAGCCCTTATCAGCAAACTCCAATTAGCTGAACTGATTGTCCTGGTGGCAAAGCTGTAGATAACAGCAAGAGCACTCACCCCCCCCCCCCCAGAGAGCTGTAACTCACACAGCCCATGCTCTATGGAAATGCTGTATAAACAATGGAAGGAATAATGTCACATAGCAGGCAAACAAAGCAGCATTGCAAAAGTGATATATTTAAGAAAACTCTTCAATTTATATAACTAGCTGTATATACAGTATATATAGGATCCTTCTAAATGGGAATACCCCTTTAACAGAAGAGAGTAGATATTTGGGAGACTATTAAACCCTTCACTGAACAGAATAAGGAGGGATTGAGAAGACTACTACAGTCATCACTTAAGAAAAGAAGGAGGGATTAAGGAGACTGCTAGAGCCTTCACTTAAATTGAATGAGTCACCAGAAAATAACCCATTTTTACGTCATATATATATTTTTAAGAATATATATATATATATATATATATATATATATATATTCTTTTTTTTAACTTTCCATGTCACTATCTGTATTTAAGGAGAACTACTATGTTTCTGAATTTTCACTCCAGTAAGCCTGATAATAGTATGACAATTGCCAATTCTGTGGGGTTTTCTTTGCAGCAGTCACCTTATTGACATCATAGACAAGCCAGACATCTTAAGAATAAAGGAGAACACCTCTAAAGATAAAATCATATAAGACACATCATTGCTTCCACCAGTGGTGTAACTAAGATTGTCTGGACCCCCAGGTGAAAATTTGACATGTTGCCCTCTCGCCCCCCCCCCCCCCCCCTGCACAAACCATATTCCTGCACACAGTATTATGCCCCATAGTGGCCCCTACACACACTGTTATGCTCCATAGTGGCCCGTGTGCACACTTTTATACCCCATAGTGGCTCCTGCACACAGTATTATGCCCCATAGTGGCCCCTGCACACAGTATTATGCCCCATAGTGGCCCCTACACACACTGTTATGCTCCATAGTGGCCCGTGTGCACACTTTTATACCCCATAATGGCTCCTGCACACAGTATTATGCCCCATAGTGGCTCCTCCATTCTTTTACGCCCCATAGTGGCCTCTGCACACATTTTTATGCCCCATAGTGCCCTCCGCACTCAGTATTATGCCCCATTGTGGACCACCCATGAAGAATTATACTCTGGGGTCTTTTTGGCCTTCTTCAATGTTGGTCCAGTCGTCACGTGAGCCAGCATTGTGATGCATAATGACATTGGCCTGGCCCACCGTGACGTCTGGGATGTCACCAAGAAGAACCAAAACTTTCCGGAGTGCAGGAGAGGGAAGTAACAGTGTTTGTTATGTTCCTTCATCTCCCCTGGGCCTCCAATCATTATTCTCAGAAAAGACCCTCAAGTATACAGTTACACCAGCAGGTATTGAACTATTAAAGAAAAAAAAAAGCATCAGGGACCTAATGGGCCCCCTAATGACCATGGACCACTGACACTGTGGTATTTACACCACTGAGTTCCACTTCTGAAAATAGATGATGTTGCAACTAAGAAAACTCTCCCATAGACCTCCATGAGTCAGCTCCAGTCTATTGCTGCCTATGGCCATGGCTGTAAATTTGTTAACAGAGCAGAGGAGAAGTTTAGGTAAGATGGCAGCCCCTATAACACTGTGCAGAAAAATAGAATAAAAATGGATATATTTGTCATCTGCGAACAATGCAGGCAACATTCATATATCAAATACAGACGCGTGACTAGGCAGAATGCCTACAATGCAGATGTGACATTCAGATGTCTAGGAAAGTTGGATTATTACTCTTGTAGGCTAAATAGGTTGTTGTCCATCGTTCCATGTAACAGATATTAATAAGCTATTGTTGAAAATGATATTTTTTTAGGTGGAAGAGGTTGTACTTTTCTATCAATAAACAGACTTGACAGTCAGGAGTCTAGAAAAGCTGGGTGATGATCCTTGTTGTCATTGCAGCCTTGTAGATTGACACTCGTCTCTTCCAGATGAGTGAATGAGTGAACAGGAATAGTTAAGATGAGGACAATTGAAGGACTTGTATCTCCTGTGTATAGTGCTGGATAATGCAGTGCTCTATAACTAAAACTCAATATATTTATTGGTTTAAAGCTGACATTCTCTTTTTTTATGTAGATTGTGAGCCCCATATAGGGATCACAATGTACATTTTTTTTCCTATCAGTATGTCTTTGTAGAATGGGAGGAAATCCATGCAAACATGGGGAGAACATACAAACTCCTTGCAGATGTTATTCCTGATGGGATTCAAACCCAGGACTCCATCACTGTAAGGCTGCAGTGCTAACCATTGAGCCACCGTGTTGCACCTCGAATGTCTCTTTTCTGTAAAGCTTATGGTACAGATGGAGGGAACCCTAGTGTAACGAGATCAGGGGCATAACTTGAGGGGGTGCAGAGGTGGCAATCGCATCAGGGCCCCAGAAGCATTGGCATCAGTATTGAGATTGCAGCATCAGCCAAGGAGACCCACAGATTACCATAACCACACTAAACTGGATTAAAACTCCTTAGCACCCTGGCAACATGGTGGCTCAGTGGTTAGCACTGCAGCCTTGCAGTGCTGGAGTCCTGGGTTTGAATCCCACCAGGAACAACATCTGCAAGCAGTTTGTATGTTCTCCCTGTGTTTGTGTGGATTTCCTCCCATTCTACAAAGACATACTGATAGGAGAAAAAAAAAGTACATTGTGATCTCCATGTGGGGTGCACAATCTACATTGCAAAAAAACCCCAAAAAACTCCTTAGCACCCATAACCATCACTATCAATAATTCCCTGTAGGAATGAGGTAGGGGGCCCCGGACATAAGATTGCATCAAGACCACGAGACTTTAGTTACACCACTGGTTCACCCCTATATAAATGTCACATCATCTTACATGTGATCACCTCTTAGGAATAAAGTGCGAGCAATCTGATAAGGCTTTATTCACTCAGTGCAGTTGTACAAGTATATCGGATTGGATCCCAAAGGAAAAAATGCTTCCTTTACTTCTCGTCCCACTACGATCCACTCCTGGTTTTGGCTCAAGACTGCATAAGACACCTCTACTTAGTGCGATTTCTTCCTTCCTGCTAAAGTATTGGGCACTGCAGAGTCCTAGTCAGACGTAGCGCCTGTGCATGTCCCATCCGGCATGTGAGAGGTTAACTGCGCTTGTCATCCCGTCACATGCAGGAGACAGGTGTGCTGGCTGGTCTGGGCTGTGTGCGCAGTAGATGCTGCTGTGCATGGCCATGAGAGCCAGTAAATGAGTGTCTGCCGGAGATGAACACGAAGGCTGGCGAATCAATGCAGGGCTCGGAGCAGTTTGGTAGTCCAGGAGTTCCTTCTTTTTCGCAGTGCTGTGGTAATGGACACGGCTGCAGCAGCTCTGCTTCAGCTCCTCACTTAGCAATCTGTGAACCCTCACCAGCAGCCAGATCATATATCACCAATGCTGCCCTGACAAGAGCACGAGGAGAATAATTATCGCAAGACATGGCCGAAGGAAACCCCCCAAGAGGAATGATGAGGTTCCGAAGGAATGCGGTAAGGGCTCTGACTGCAGTCTGTGCAGCACATCCCAAGTTCAGAGGCTTCAGTACTGCAGTAAGGAGCAGGATCTGCTGAGCTACACATCACATCCATAATGCAGACTCCACTCTGCAGACACATAGCCAAGTTTCTTCTGTCATGACACATCCATTACATTGGCTGCTGACCAGACCGGGCTGCAATAACTTCCAGGAGCGCACCGTCCTGCAGCTCGGGTCCATTTCTATTTATACCTGGCCTATATTTGGGCTCATGTGTTTCCAGCTACAAAGTAGTATTTATGTCGCAACCTAGTTTTATCCCTAAGTACGGTATATTCAGCAGAGCTGAGTTTGTCAGAGGCGCAGTGGTAGTGTTCAGTCTCACTTTAGTACAACTCACCGGTAATATCACCATAGGACTAAAGTTGTCCACATAGATGATACAGCCTCAAAGGGTTAAATGACACATTCAGCACTGCTACATCAGCATTGGCTTCATAGAGTTGAGTTTGTAAGATGTTGCCTAGTTTTTTCCCCTAAGCGGTGACTGTCATAGTCTGATGCGCAGTAGTAGTGCTCAGTCTCACTTTAGTAAAACTCATTGATAATATCACAATTTATATCTTTTCCAAGGGATACAAGTTGTATACCGATCCGATTATGTAGCCTCAATGGGTCGAATGACAAATTCAGCACTGCTACATCATAGAATGTCATATATAGTAGTGCTCAGACTGTTATCTATAACTCATCAATAATATCACAAAGGATTGACGTGGATTTTCCGGAGGACTTAAGTTGTACGAAGATGATTTAGTTTCAAAGGGTTGGATGACAAATTCAGCACTGCTACATCAGAGAATGTCAGATATAGCAGTGTTCAGACTGTTATCTATAACTCATCAATAATATTGCAAAGGATTGTTTTGGGTCCTAGGACTAAAGTTGTAGGACTAAAGATGTTTGAATGACAAAATCAACCCTACCACGTCAGAATATTTTGGTGTAGATCTGAGTTTGTCAGAAGTTTGTCTGAGATTTTGGTAAACTTATCAATAATATCACAAAGTATCATTTTCGATTTTCCATAGGATTAAAGTTGAACGAAGATGACGCAGCCTCGATGGGTTGAATGACAAATTCAGCACTGCTACATTGCCATATTTTTGGTGTAGAGTTGGGTTTATCCGATATGATAATCTTCAGACTCTCTTCTATAAGTCATCAATAATATCATAATGTATCATCTCTATAGAAACTTGTACACGTATGATAGAATTTCAAGGAGTTAAATGACACATTCAGCTCTGCTACATCTGTATAGGTAGTGCTTTAGGACTAAGATTCGCAAATCTATTCTAAGGAACTTACAATCAAATTTCAACCATATAATGTTACTGACAGAGGCCTAGCGACCCTTATATTTATTTATCCAACAGTAGTAACATTAATATGTGAATGCTGGGACTTGTAGTTCTACCGAGGATGGACTGTGATCTTGGTAGTCGTTTAAAAGCTTTAATTCCATTTTTTTTTACTTTATTGACTAGGAAGACTGGGCTAAAGAGCTTACCATTAAAGCCAAGTTGTAGGATGATGCGGAGATGAATACTGACTATAGGTTTTTTTGATTTCCCAAACTGAGCAGTGCTTGCTGGGAGTTGTAGTTCTTCAGCAGGTATAAAAGACCTATTTTTGTTAGCAGGTTAGCGTCTATAGCCATGGAGACACAAAACACAAAACTGGAGGAGACTATTTGCAGTTACTTTATTTTTATTCTATATGCATCAGGGTAATACAATCTGCAAACTGTACATTACCTTTAAACCCTGGATTGACAATATTTCTGATTGGAAGTCTTTGCTGGGACTTGTGGTTACGTTGCAGCGATATAATACATGTAGTGAGAGCGTATACCTTTACCTTGATATATTAGGCTCGCCCATATACTTTTGGTAATACACTGCAGTGCTGTGGTCAGACTGATAAGACTATGATAGTCACGCTCGCTGCTGTCCGTGGTGCTGAAGTTGTCCATGGCCATACTTTGTGTGCTAGAACTTATTGTCTGCTCCACAGAAGTCTCCAGACAAGGTCATTCATTACATTGTAGGGAATTGTAATCATTCCTGATATGTGTGTCCTGCTGCCTGATCCCAGGGTCTTGGAAGATCTTAGAAGACACTTTGATCAAACATTAGATTTCAGCGTGACCTTGGAGTATTGAGGTTATATCACATTGTGACACATGAACTCCTAACAGGCCGTATCTCACATCGCTGTCCCTCTATTTATGGGGACAGGAGATTTATGGACTGTCATATTGGACCACAATATCTTAGATTTCATCACTGGGGCGAGGATATAAGATGTATCACATTGTCATCTACTTATCCCCTTTATTTATTGCAGCTTATAGGTCTGCCACAATGGACAGCCAGGAGTCACATGTGCCATTCACTTTACTTATCTTTCTCTGGATACCAAAGAATCAGTATTTTATAGTAGTTACAGTATTTTTCCAGAACATTAACCCTTTAGAGTGAAGAAAGCTGTGATTTTTTTTTCCCGTTTTTTTTCATCCCCTCATTTCAAATGCTTAGAATTTTCCTAAATTTTTCACTTTCTCTTAACCTTAATGAAACTTGTATTCTATTTTTTTTTCTGGCTGAGCCGTATCTTTTATTGAATGTATGGATTGTTTTTTTTTTTTTTTTTTCTTTTTGGGGGGACACAGTTGACTTGATATACTGTACATGAAGTAGCTTAACTAATTTATTATTATTATTTATTATGCTTACTTATATAGCGCCATCATATTCCGCAGCGCTTTACAGACATTGACAGTCACTGTCCCATATAGGGCTCACAATCTAAATTCCCTATCAGTATGTCTTTTGGTGTTTGGGAGGAAACCGGAGTACCTGGAGGAAACCCATGCAAACACGGGGAGAACATACAAACTCCTTGCAGATGTTGTCCTTGGCAGGATTCGAACCCAGGACTCCAGTGCTGCAGTGCTAACCACTGAGCCACCACTATATTGTCTTGTTACTATTCTAGTGATACAAATTTATATTTTTTGTGTAATAAAATCACTAATTTTAAAGCAATTAGATATTCAATTTCTACATTTAAAGTCATATAAGCTTTTAATTTTCCAATTCATCTGGGCTTGTTTTTGCAGGATGACTTGTAGTTTTCACTGGTGCCATTCTGGAGCACATACAACTTTTGGATCTCAGTCATAATTTCTGACATTTTTTTTATTAGCATGTTTTTGTATAGTTAAATATGGCTAAATAACGTACAGGCTAAATGTTCATTTATCCCTATAGGTACAGCATTAATAGCAAAATCATAAAAAAACCCCATTAAGGCCGGTCCAATGTGGCATAATCCCATCCACACATTGCGGAAAATTACGTGAAGGACGTGCTGCAATTTCCAAAACTGACACAATTTTGGAAATTGCAACATGTCAATTATACCTAAGGAAATTCCATCAGTTTCCCTATAGATATAATAGAAGCAGAAAGTCTGCAGAGGAAACCTATGTGAACTTTCTATGAAAAGCGCTGCAGGAAAAACTGCAATGCATTCTTTCCCGCAACGCTTTTTTGCTGTGACCCGCTATATGGAGTCTTAGCCTGTTGCTGAGGCCTGGTTCACATCTGTGTTCGGTATTCCTTTTGGGTAGTCCGCTTGGGGACCCTGAACGGAATACCAAATGCATTAAAAAGTGGTGAGCAGTGAAAGCACACGGACTCCATAGACTATAATGGGGTTTGTATGTTTTGCGCGCGGTGTCCACACAAGTCATATGAAGAGAGAAGTATTTTAAGAACTACTTTTCTCTCCACATGATTTGTGCGAACACCGCATGGAAAACACATGGACCCCATTAAAGTCTATGGGGTCCGTGTGCTTTCACTACTCACCACTTTTTAATGCATTCGGTATTCCATTCGTGGGGTCCCCAAGCGGACTACCCAAATGGAATACCGAACATAAATGTGAACTAGGCCTGAAGTTTCAATACTAAGAGCCTACAGGGCTGTATGAAATTTCTGATTCTAGACCTCCACCTTGCTGAACACATTTACAAGCTGCCATTAACCTGTGCACATAGGGATCTGCTACTTTTGAAATTGCCTAATATTATGTTCCAATTTCTGCTATAAGGACTTGATATGAAATGGTTCATATTGTGTAGCAAATGACGATATCATCAATGTCCACTACATTCAGTCCATGTATCATTTATAAAGCTTCATACCTGCATACATGCTAGGTCCAACTATATGGAAATAATATGACATGATCTTGTATCTATGTCCTAACAAACTGTTGTATCTTCTTTGTGTTCAGCATTCATTCCCTGGGAGCCTCCATCTAGTCTTGGTCTTAAGGCCTACAGGATTTTTCCAGCGGACTTTCACTGACATTGGATTTCGCTTCAGCCAGGAGGACTTTATACTGAAGCTTCCGGTAATAATTTATAGTATTAAATAGAGACAACCAAAACCTGGAATCACCTATTCAATGGTTGTGTACTTTCCTGAGTCAAAGCCAGAAATGGATCCAGTAGAAGGAGAAGTATAGGTCCTTCCATTAGAATTGGATCCAGTAGGAAGGAGAAGTATAGGTCCTTCCATTAGAAGTGGATCCAGTAGGAAGGAGAAGTATAGGTCCTTCCATTAGAATTGGATCCAGTAGGAAGGAGAAGTATAGGTCCTTCCATTAGAATTGGATCCAGTAGGAAGGAGAAGTATAGGTCCTTCCATTAGAATTGGATCCAGTAGAAGGAGAAGTATTGGTCCTTCCATTAGAAGTGGATCCAGTAGGAAGGAGAAGTATAGGTCCTTCCATTAGAATTGGATCCAGTAGGAAGGAGAAGTATAGGTCCTTCCATTAGAATTGGATCCAGTAGGAAGGAGAAGTATAGGTCCTTCCATTAGAATTGGATCCAGTAGGAAGGAGAAGTATAGGTCCTTCCATTAGAATTGGATCCAGTAGAAGGAGAAGTATTGGTCCTTCCATTAGAATTGGATCCAGTAGAAGGAGAAGTATTGGTCCTTCCATTAGAATTGGATCCAGTAGGAAGGAGAAGTATAGGTCCTTCCATTAGAAGTGGATCCAGTAGGAAGGAGAAGTATAGGTCCTTCCATTAGAATTGGATCCAGTAGGAAGGAGAAGTGTAGGTCCTTCCATTAGAATTGGATCCAGTAGAAGGAGAAGTATAGGTCCTTCCATTAGAAATGGATCCAGTAGTAGGAGAAGTATAGGTCCTTCCATTAGAAGTGGATCCAGTAGAAGGAGGAGAAGTATAGGTCCTTCCATTAGAATTGGATCCAGTAGGAAGGAGAAGTATAGGTCCTTCCATTAGAAGTGGATCCAGTAGAAGAAGTATAGGTCCTTCCATTAGAAGTGGATCCAGTAGAAGAAGTATAGGTCCTTCCATTAGAAGTGGATCCAGTAGAAGAAGTATAGGTCCTTCCATTAGAATTGGATCCAGTAGGAATGAGATGTATAGGTCCTTCCATTAGAAGTGGATCCAGTAGAAGAAGTATAGGTCCTTCCATTAGAAGTGGATCCAGTAGATGGAGAAGTATAGGTCCTTCTATTAGAAGTGGATCCAGTAGATGGAGAAGTATAGGTCCTTCCATTAGAAGTGGATCCAGTAGAAGGAGAAGTATAAATCCTTCCATTAGAAGTGGATCCAGTAGGAAGGAGAAGTATAGGTCCTTCCATTAGAAATGGATCCAGTAGGAAGGAGAAGTATAGGTCCTTCTATTAGAAGTGGATCCAGTAGAAGGAGAAGTATTGGTCCTTCCATTAGAAGTGGATCCAGTACAAGGAGAAGTATAAGTCCTTCCATTAGAAGTGGATCCAGTACAAGGAGAAGTATAAGTCCTTCCATTAGAAGTGGATCCAGTACAAGGAGAAGTATTGGTCCTTCCATTAGAAGTGGATCCAGTAGAGGAGAAGTATAGGTCCTTCTATTAGAAGTGGATCCAGTAGAAGGAGAAGTATAGGTCCTTCCATTAGAAGTGGATCCAGTAGAAGGAGAAGTATAGGTCCTTCCATTAGAATTGGATCCAGTAGGAAGGAGAAGTATAGGTCCTTCCATTAGAATTGGATCCAGTAGGAAGGAGAAGTATAGGTCCTTCCATTAGAATTGGATCCAGTAGAAGGAGAAGTATTGGTCCTTCCATTAGAATTGGATCCAGTAGGAAGGAGAAGTATAGGTCCTTCCATTAGAAGTGGATCCAGTAGGAAGGAGAAGTATAGGTCCTTCCATTAGAATTGGATCCAGTAGGAAGGAGAAGTGTAGGTCCTTCCATTAGAATTGGATCCAGTAGAAGGAGAAGTATAGGTCCTTCCATTAGAAATGGATCCAGTAGTAGGAGAAGTATAGGTTCTTCCATTAGAAGTGGATCCAGTAGAAGGAGGAGAAGTATAGGTCCTTCCATTAGAATTGGATCCAGTAGGAAGGAGAAGTATAGGTCCTTCCATTAGAAGTGGATCCAGTAGAAGGAGAAGTATTGGTCCTTCCATTAGAAGTGGATCCAGTACAAGGAGAAGTATAAGTCCTTCCATTAGAAGTGGATCCAGTACAAGGAGAAGTATAAGTCCTTCCATTAGAAGTGGATCCAGTAGACGGAGAAGTATTGGTCCTTCCATTAGAAGTGGATCCAGTAGAGGAGAAGTATAGGTCCTTCTATTAGAAGTGGATCCAGTAGAAGGAGAAGTATAGGTCCTTCCATTAGAAGTGGATCCAGTAGAAGGAGAAGTATAGGTCCTTCCATTAGAATTGGATCCAGTAGGAAGGAGAAGTATAGGTCCTTCCATTAGAATTGGATCCAGTAGGAAGGAGAAGTATAGGTCCTTCCATTAGAATTGGATCCAGTAGAAGGAGAAGTATTGGTCCTTCCATTAGAATTGGATCCAGTAGGAAGGAGAAGTATAGGTCCTTCCATTAGAAGTGGATCCAGTAGGAAGGAGAAGTATAGGTCCTTCCATTAGAATTGGATCCAGTAGGAAGGAGAAGTGTAGGTCCTTCCATTAGAATTGGATCCAGTAGAAGGAGAAGTATAGGTCCTTCCATTAGAAATGGATCCAGTAGTAGGAGAAGTATAGGTCCTTCCATTAGAAGTGGATCCAGTAGAAGGAGGAGAAGTATAGGTCCTTCCATTAGAATTGGATCCAGTAGGAAGGAGAAGTATAGGTCCTTCCATTAGAAGTGGATCCAGTAGAAGAAGTATAGGTCCTTCCATTAGAAGTGGATCCAGTAGAAGAAGTATAGGTCCTTCCATTAGAAGTGGATCCAGTAGAAGAAGTATAGGTCCTTCCATTAGAATTGGATCCAGTAGAAGGAGAAGTATTGGTCCTTTCATTAGAATTGGATCCAGTAGGAAGGAGAAGTATAGGTCCTTCCATTAGAAGTGGATCCAGTAGGAAGGAGAAGTATAGGTCCTTCCATTAGAATTGGATCCAGTAGGAAGGAGAAGTGTAGGTCCTTCCATTAGAATTGGATCCAGTAGAAGGAGAAGTATAGGTCCTTCCATTAGAAATGGATCCAGTAGTAGGAGAAGTATAGGTCCTTCCATTAGAAGTGGATCCAGTAGAAGGAGGAGAAGTATAGGTCCTTCCATTAGAATTGTATCCAGTAGGAAGGAGAAGTATAGGTCCTTCCATTAGAAGTGGATCCAGTAGAAGAAGTATAGGTCCTTCCATTAGAAGTGGATCCAGTAGAAGTATAGGTCCTTCCATTAGAAGTGGATCCAGTAGAAGAAGTATAGGTCCTTCCATTAGAATTGGATCCAGTAGGAATGAGATGTATAGGTCCTTCCATTAGAAGTGGATCCAGTAGAAGAAGTATAGGTCCTTCCATTAGAAGTGGATCCAGTAGATGGAGAAGTATAGGTCCTTCCATTAGAATTGGATCCAGTAGGAAGGAGAAGTATAGGTCCTTCCATTAGAAGTGGATCCAGTAGGAAGGAGAAGTATAGGTCCTTCCATTAGAATTGGATCCAGTAGGAAGGAGAAGTGTAGGTCCTTCCATTAGAATTGGATCCAGTAGAAGGAGAAGTATAGGTCCTTCCATTAGAAATGGATCCAGTAGTAGGAGAAGTATAGGTCCTTCCATTAGAAGTGGATCCAGTAGAAGGAGGAGAAGTATAGGTCCTTCCATTAGAATTGGATCCAGTAGGAAGGAGAAGTATAGGTCCTTCCATTAGAAGTGGATCCAGTAGAAGAAGTATAGGTCCTTCCATTAGAAGTGGATCCAGTAGAAGAAGTATAGGTCCTTCCATTAGAAGTGGATCCAGTAGAAGAAGTATAGGTCCTTCCATTAGAATTGGATCCAGTAGGAATGAGATGTATAGGTCCTTCCATTAGAAGTGGATCCAGTAGAAGAAGTATAGGTCCTTCCATTAGAAGTGGATCCAGTAGATGGAGAAGTATAGGTCCTTCTATTAGAAGTGGATCCAGTAGATGGAGAAGTATAGGTCCTTCCATTAGAAGTGGATCCAGTAGAAGGAGAAGTATAAATCCTTCCATTAGAAGTGGATCCAGTAGGAAGGAGAAGTATAGGTCCTTCCATTAGAAATGGATCCAGTAGGAAGGAGAAGTATAGGTCCTTCTATTAGAAGTGGATCCAGTAGAAGGAGAAGTATTGGTCCTTCCATTAGAAGTGGATCCAGTACAAGGAGAAGTATAAGTCCTTCCATTAGAAGTGGATCCAGTACAAGGAGAAGTATAAGTCCTTCCATTAGAAGTGGATCCAGTAGACGGAGAAGTATTGGTCCTTCCATTAGAAGTGGATCCAGTAGAGGAGAAGTATAGGTCCTTCTATTAGAAGTGGATCCAGTAGAAGGAGAAGTATAGGTCCTTCCATTAGAAGTGGATCCAGTAGAAGGAGAAGTATAGGTCCTTCCATTAGAATTGGATCCAGTAGGAAGGAGAAGTATAGGTCCTTCCATTAGAATTGGATCCAGTAGGAAGGAGAAGTATAGGTCCTTCCATTAGAATTGGATCCAGTAGAAGGAGAAGTATTGGTCCTTCCATTAGAATTGGATCCAGTAGGAAGGAGAAGTATAGGTCCTTCCATTAGAAGTGGATCCAGTAGGAAGGAGAAGTATAGGTCCTTCCATTAGAATTGGATCCAGTAGGAAGGAGAAGTGTAGGTCCTTCCATTAGAATTGGATCCAGTAGAAGGAGAAGTATAGGTCCTTCCATTAGAAATGGATCCAGTAGTAGGAGAAGTATAGGTTCTTCCATTAGAAGTGGATCCAGTAGAAGGAGGAGAAGTATAGGTCCTTCCATTAGAATTGGATCCAGTAGGAAGGAGAAGTATAGGTCCTTCCATTAGAAGTGGATCCAGTAGAAGGAGAAGTATTGGTCCTTCCATTAGAAGTGGATCCAGTACAAGGAGAAGTATAAGTCCTTCCATTAGAAGTGGATCCAGTACAAGGAGAAGTATAAGTCCTTCCATTAGAAGTGGATCCAGTAGACGGAGAAGTATTGGTCCTTCCATTAGAAGTGGATCCAGTAGAGGAGAAGTATAGGTCCTTCTATTAGAAGTGGATCCAGTAGAAGGAGAAGTATAGGTCCTTCCATTAGAAGTGGATCCAGTAGAAGGAGAAGTATAGGTCCTTCCATTAGAATTGGATCCAGTAGAAAGGAGAAGTATAGGTCCTTCCATTAGAATTGGATCCAGTAGGAAGGAGAAGTATAGGTCCTTCCATTAGAATTGGATCCAGTAGAAGGAGAAGTATTGGTCCTTCCATTAGAATTGGATCCAGTAGGAAGGAGAAGTATAGGTCCTTCCATTAGAAGTGGATCCAGTAGGAAGGAGAAGTATAGGTCCTTCCATTAGAATTGGATCCAGTAGGAAGGAGAAGTGTAGGTCCTTCCATTAGAATTGGATCCAGTAGAAGGAGAAGTATAGGTCCTTCCATTAGAAATGGATCCAGTAGTAGGAGAAGTATAGGTCCTTCCATTAGAAGTGGATCCAGTAGAAGGAGGAGAAGTATAGGTCCTTCCATTAGAATTGGATCCAGTAGGAAGGAGAAGTATAGGTCCTTCCATTAGAAGTGGATCCAGTAGAAGAAGTATAGGTCCTTCCATTAGAAGTGGATCCAGTAGAAGAAGTATAGGTCCTTCCATTAGAAGTGGATCCAGTAGAAGAAGTATAGGTCCTTCCATTAGAATTGGATCCAGTAGAAGGAGAAGTATTGGTCCTTTCATTAGAATTGGATCCAGTAGGAAGGAGAAGTATAGGTCCTTCCATTAGAAGTGGATCCAGTAGGAAGGAGAAGTATAGGTCCTTCCATTAGAATTGGATCCAGTAGGAAGGAGAAGTGTAGGTCCTTCCATTAGAATTGGATCCAGTAGAAGGAGAAGTATAGGTCCTTCCATTAGAAATGGATCCAGTAGTAGGAGAAGTATAGGTCCTTCCATTAGAAGTGGATCCAGTAGAAGGAGGAGAAGTATAGGTCCTTCCATTAGATTTGTATCCAGTAGGAAGGAGAAGTATAGGTCCTTCCATTAGAAGTGGATCCAGTAGAAGAAGTATAGGTCCTTCCATTAGAAGTGGATCCAGTAGAAGAAGTATAGGTCCTTCCATTAGAAGTGGATCCAGTAGAAGAAGTATAGGTCCTTCCATTAGAATTGGATCCAGTAGGAATGAGATGTATAGGTCCTTCCATTAGAAGTGGATCCAGTAGAAGAAGTATAGGTCCTTCCATTAGAAGTGGATCCAGTAGATGGAGAAGTATAGGTCCTTCCATTAGAATTGGATCCAGTAGGAAGGAGAAGTATAGGTCCTTCTATTAGAAGTGGATCCAGTAGATGGAGAAGTATAGGTCCTTCCATTAGAAGTGGATCCAGTAGAAGGAGAAGTATAAATCCTTCAATTAGAAGTGGATCCAGTAGGAAGGAGAAGTATAGGTCCTTCCATTAGAAATGGATCCAGTAGGAAGGAGAAGTATAGGTCCTTCTATTAGAAGTGGATCCAGTAGAAGGAGAAGTATTGGTCCTTCCATTAGAAGTGGATCCAGTACAAGGAGAAGTATAAGTCCTTCCATTAGAAGTGGATCCAGTACAAGGAGAAGTATAAGTCCTTCCATTAGAAGTGGATCCAGTAGAAGGAGAAGTATAGGTCCTTCCATTAGAAGTGGATCCAGTAGAGGAGAAGTATAGGTCCTTCTATTAGAAGTGGATCCAGTAGAAGGAGAAGTATAGGTCCTTCCATTAGAAGTGGATCCAGTAGAAGGAGAAGTATAGGTCCTTGCATTAGAAGTGGATCCAGTAGAAGGAGAAGTGTAGGTCCTTCCATTAGAAGTGGATCCAGTAGAAGAAGAAGTATAGGTCCTTCCATTAGAAGTGGATCCAGTAGTAGAAGTATAAATCCTTCTATCAGAATTGGTTCCAGTAGTAGGAGAAGTATAGGTCCCTCCATTATATTTCTCATTCCTTTTGACTCCGTTCATAGCTTTCACTCAAAAAAGCCCAAAAACCAACAACTGCATAATGATCTTTACCAAAAACCACTAAAATGAGTTTTCTGAGATTGGGGCCTACTTAGGAAAACCTTTATTGTGTTCACTAGAGAAACAATCATTGATTTGTAGAGCAGTGATAGTCTGGAAGGAGTCAGCTTCTACCGATGTGGCCATCTTCATAGTAATGCTGTGACTGACCATATAACTAGAGGACTAGTAGTTGGTAAAGCCGTGGGACATAGAGGTAGAAACTGGTTTCTTCACGACTGTTCTTGGATTTGCATTTAATAGTATAATGTTACGGTATGGGAGGGGGGTCACATATTTTATAGGTGGCAACTCATGCTAATACTCCATTATGTCTTATGGACTGTATGGACATTTTTATGTCTTGGATGTAAAACTTCTTGAAAGCAGTAATAATAATATACTGAGTATTGATCCGATAACATACTGCTTCATGTCCATAGGTGGTTATGCTCAGTTCTGCATCAGATTTACTTAAGTATATAGATGAAAAGCAACTGACAGCTGAATTTGGAGGAACACTTGAATATCGGCACCGGGACTGGGTGGTCTTCAGGACGGTAAGCATTCGGAAATCAATCAGTCATTGTTGTTTCCATTTTGTCACATGTACTACCCTACGGTATAGGGCCTGGATTACGTCATATATAGATATACATACCGTCTTACCGTAAAGCAGCCATCCATCAAATGATGTGTCCGCTGTAGTAAGACTATGTGAGTTGCAGCAGCTTCTGAAATTCTTATGTAATTAATAGACACGTATTACGTACATGTGAAATGACCTTCCAAGATCACAACTGATTCTAAAAACTTAAAGGGGTTGTCTGTGATTTAAGAAACATTTCTACCTTCTTCCTCTGGTTATGGCTTGGGTTTGGTTTGCAGATCAGCTCCATTGAAGTGAATGAGGCTGAACTGCAATACCACACAAATCCTGTGAATGGATGTGGCGCTGTTTATGATAGAAAGCTGACATTTCTGATGCTAAATAAACAACTCTGGTAAATCCTGACTTTAACATTTCTCGTATCGTCATTTTATTTCTCTGCTTCTCCAACCAGGCCATTGAGGGTTTTGCCTTGACAGTGAAGGAAATTGCTCAGATGCTGCAGGCCTTTGGTACTGAACTGGCTGAGACAGAATTACCCAGCGATGTCTATTCAATTGAGCACATTCTAGCAAACCGCACCGAGAAATACTGCCAGCTGAAGGTAAGTCTAATTGGATTTTATGGAGACAGATTGTGCAAGACTTCTGCTGTTACCACATATGCCGTGTTAGCAAAGTGTGAATGCTAAGGGTTAATTCATTGTAACATCCATTACTTACTTTTACTGTTTCCCTTTGTTCACATTTTTACTTGGTGACCCCATATTAGAGTAAATCCAAATGTTGCTTGATATTTTGCAGAATATTTCCAGCCATTGCAGACTTGTTCTGTAGTATTTTGCTGCTCTTGCACTTTATACTTCTATATGGGGGCAGGCTAGTGATGCAACCCCCGGGATTACCCGAACTGAGGCTGCTCACAGTCTACATTTGTAAATCGATTGTAAGAGCATACGACATGTAGACTGACTTATGTTTTCTTTCCAGTTTCTAATAAATCTGGATCCATAAACCTTCCTGCAGAGACGCTCTAGGGGGAATTTATTGGAACTGGAGTGCTGCAGGCCAGTCTTAAGTCCCTGGCTGGTACAAGATGCACCTACCTCTGAATAATTCAGTATTACTCCCGTGCACCAAAAGTCAAATTTATACCAGTCAGAAACTGGCGTATAACTCATGGCATATACTATATCTGTAATGCCGGCAATCTGTTTGGGGGAGTCCGCATGGGGACCCTTACCCCTCGAAGGGACTACCGAACACATTTGCAAGCGGTGTGCAGTGAAAGCACACGGACCCCATTGACTATAGTGGGGCCTGTGTGCTTGCCGCGAGATCTGTGCAGGGAATATGTGGACAGGAAAGTACTTCACAATCTACTTTCCTATATGCATGATTCGTGCGAGCATGGGCCCCATTATAGTCTATGGAGTCCATGTTTTTTCATTGCACACCGCTTACAAATGCATTCGGTAGTCTGTTCAGTGGTCCCCATGCGGACACCCCAATTGGATTGCCAAACGCAGATGTGAACCAATGGTCAAGGCTGAAATTCTGCCTTGCTCTGCACACTTTCCTGAAAAGTGGCAAACAGGGTGCAGAAGAAACAAGGTACCATGCGCTGTAGATAAGCCACACTGTGCCAGACAACTGGTGTTGGTGGGTTAGTAATTCTCTCCTTGTATATATTATAGTATATCCACATATCATATACAGAGGAGCTGCTGTTCTGTATGATAGGGAGCCATGACTGATGGGAGAGACCTGAAGAGGGGAAGTGCTAGAGCTTAGTCAGGCAAAGAACATGCTCCTCCGAATTTATAAGTTACTACAGTTTTCCCATAAAATTGCAGGAATATTGTCGCTAACACTTGGGTGTCAATAAACTATATACCGTACATGGCCAAATGTCTCGTTACCATTTCTATATACAGACTTGCTCCACAAATAGAGCATTTCGGGGTAAGACCAAGTACAATCAATGGGTCTCTTCTCCTTGCAGAAGGACATCACCTCTGTGACCCGAGAAGGGGGCTTACTGCTGAATAGCTTCGAAAGACCAAGCACAAGTTTAGTTACAGAACAGCAAACCTGTGAAAAACATGGAGACTGGGAAACTGTGAACAGGTACAGCGCACATCTACCTATTGGACGCACGTATGACAGGTGTATTTGTTGGAGGAATACTTGGCATATGTTTTTGCACCTGGATATTCCATTCACTATCTCAGGGCAGTTTTCTTCCTATCTAAATGCATGGAAACTGAAAAAATGTAGTGACTTTTATTTTACCCCCCTTTTTTAAATCTTTCATTAAACGGATCTTACACATAGATCAGTTTACAATGACGTCTATGGAGAGGGAGAGGGGAGGGAAAAAAAAGAGAGAAACAGAGATAGGAGGCCATCTACAACGTTACATGAGCTGGATGGTAATTCCCGATGACCCAGTTGTGTCTATTTTGTAGGTTGCTGGCACAGTTACATGAAATGGAAAGCGCTTTCGATGGATTTTGGGAGAAACACCAGCTGAAAATGGAGCAATATTTAGAACTGCTCAAATTTGAACAACATTTCCAAGAGGTATAGTATCTGTGCGATACATAGTATCAGGATGGCCAACAAAATATCCCATATTAATATTGTAATAACATTTCCTTCACTTTAATTCTATGCTCAGATAAAAGCACTTTAGTAGGCCAAGTCATCCCAACCATAGTCATTACCTTCCAAATCTGGTTTATAGCGCAACATATACAAGAACAATAGTGAATATTATTGTGCTGCATTTTATTTACTGAAAAGTAGCGGTTCCATTTTTCCCCATAAATGAATATTGCAAGAGGAGATGAGAAACTCAGTAACAATATATTACAGAAAAATGCCTCTTTCTCCACTCTTCCATGTTCTCCTTCACCCACTTGCCCTTCCTCGCTCCTGCTGTAATCTCTCACTGTCAGTTCACTAGTATTAAGACAGATTATAAGGGATCAAGTTACAGCTAATATCCATTGGAGGGGGAGGGGGAGAGAAAGGAGGAGGCACAGGCACACAAAGATGCTGTTGCTGCTTCTAGTAAGTGTTTTATCTCACACTAGTATTGGATTCACAGCAACACTACTCTTAATAATGTCCTCTGTGCTTCTGCTTCTGATGGAGGGCCACAGAGTGGTAGTGAAATATTCACTAGAAATGACTGATACTGTGATCTTCAATTTTTTTTTAATATTTATAAGATTTAATGTTGAATGATAGATGTCAAGCTCCAGATCCATTTACGTTTATAGTGTCCAACAATAGGGAGATTTATTTTCTGATGCTATTGTCTTCTAAAGACAACATTGGGCATGTCACATGTAACTGGCAAGAGACCGATAAGTAGAAAACCATCCAAAATGTCACTAAATTGTACCAATGGAAGGGCCAGAAACAATCAGCACCTATATCTATATCTATACCTATAAGACAGCACCTATACCTCTACCTATAAGACTCTAATCTATATTTTATTCTCTAGCTGAAGAACGCTACTGACTTTTTGATGGCACAACAAACTGGTGTTCCTGATACGGGGGAGAATATATCTGACGTCAAGCAGCGACTGGTGGAGTTGGGTAACATTGAAGAAAGGTCCAAGGTGAGTTGTCGCCTCTTTATAGTACAGCTTGTGTAATACTTTTTGTTATAATTTCCTTCACCTCAAATTAAGAGATCGGGAAAGGGGTGAGGAACCGTACTGCTAAGTGTACCAGATCATTAACCCATTGTTATCTTGCAGGAATTAATAGGAAGGTCACAAATGGTGATTTTACATGGGCACCAGCTCGCAGCAAGCCATCATTATGCACTTAACCTAATCTGCCAGCAATGCAACGAGTTAAGGCACGCGTCCGACATCTTGTCCGAGGAGATAAAAAGGAAGCTTGCCCGCCTTTCCACAACACATGAACTGCTTGTTCGACTGCAGCAGGTAACAGGAATTTTTCGTTTACGCCACATGGGGCCCCGGCCTAAGGGACAGTCCAGGATTGAGTATTCAGTTTTGCCTTGAGATCTTATTTTATGTCCTGATGCACCACTTACCTGATTTTACTGTAGTGTGAAATCCTTAATCAGTATGGTACTGAATAAGTATGGAAATAACCAGACACACATTTGTTTAGGAGTCGCTTGGTACCTTGTCCTTGACCACTCATACGGAGTATGGGGGCTGGGGGGCCAAGCTGATTCAGGGACCCATATTCACTTATTGAGCCGATTCTCATTGTCTGCATTGAAGTATATTTATATATATACTTTTTGTTAGACAACATGCTTAAGGCTCCATTCACACTTGTTAGATTTGACCCAGATTTCAATGCAGATTCCACTCAAAGTTGCATCAAACCTGACCACAATTAATATTCTATGGATATGAATAGAGTTTTTGCAAACCCATTCTCATGGAATAGAACATTTCCAGGTGTATTTTGTCTTTGCATCTTAACAAAATCAGGTGCAGAAAAGAAGGAGCAGGTTTCTTGTTTCCGACAGCGAGGCCCACAGAGAATTAGCCCTACTCAAGGCCAATGGGGCCAGTCCTTGTGCACACCTGCAGCATAGTCACAGAAAATCCATGACAAAAATCTCATTTCTGATATAGAAATATTGCACATTAGGTTTTAATCTGATGGGTGAACACACCCTGAGAAGGACATGTTAGTTTCTCTTACTTTACATAGGCCCCCACCCTTGAAAATAGGATCCCATATCACAGGACCTTATCATTGTGGTAGATTATCCCAGCATCCGTGAATTTTCTGAGTTTTTTTTTTTTTTTTTTTATTCAGCACCAACCAGAGATTTCCTTTGCATTAATATGGAAGAATTACTTTATATCATAAAATTTGTGGAACAAAAAAATTCCACTCATGAACTTCTGGTTTTAGAGAATATCTCAGCTAGGGTGTAGCTATAGGGGTGCAGCGGTTCCAGGGGAAACACGGTGGCTCAGTGGTTAGCACTGCAGCACTGGTGTCCTGGGTTTGAATCCCACCAGGAACAACATCTGCAAAGAGTTTGTATGTTCTCCCCGTGTTTGCGTGGATTTTCTCCCATTCTGCAAAGACATACTGATAGGAAAAAAAAGTATATTGTGAGCCCTATATGGGGCTCACAATCTACAAAAAAAACAAAAAAGGTTCCAGTCATTCTTGTCTGCCAACTACATAGCATAGGCATCAGAATCTGGTGACTCCAGGAAAATAGTTCATTTTTCGTAAAACATAAATCCAATATAATTATAGTATCTCTGTAATCTTGATTATCCACCAAGGTGGTATACATTTATTTATATGATTTTATTGTGGAATTTTCCATTGATCCATGTGAATGTTCAAAACTTAGATTAACTTCACAGAGTTTTTTGGATCGGAAACTGAGGCGGCCTCTGCCTTCGGTTCCGATCCAAAAGCCGGGTTGCGGCGACTGAAAGCCGGAGCACTGCACCGGCATCCAGCCGTGCACTCCGCTCCGATTAGGCCCAATGAATGGGCCTAGTCCAGAGGAGGGAGTTTCTTCAGGTCGAAATGCTGAAGAATGAGCACCTTGCTTCTTTTTTCCGGGAGCCGGAAGAAACGGCTCCTGGATAAAGCTCCTGAGTGGTTCCTATTGATTTCAATGGAAGCCATCTTTTTGGTCCGGGTTTTGAGGCGATTAAGGCCTCAAAGTCCTGACCAAAAATCTACTTGTGAACTTTCCCTTAGGATTTTCAGTAATATTCCCTTTTCCCCTATCACAGCAGGTAGTGGACTGAGCCAGGTATACAAATATATTTAGTACTCTTTAGTTCTCTTTGATTCGTTGCTATGATGGATTTTATATCTGTATTTGATCACATACATAAGAACTAGAGATGAGCGAGTACTGTTGGGATCAGCTGATCCGAACAGCACGCTCCATAGAAATGAATGGATGCACCTGGTACTTCCGCTTTGACGCCGGCCGGCCGCTTAACCCCCCGCGTGCCGGCTACGTCGATTCATTGCAATGCATGCGTGCTGTTCGGATCGGCTGATCCGAACAGTACTCGCTCATCTCTAATAAGAACTTGACCTTATCGTGGCAGGGTTTCATTCTGGCGTCTATAGCAGTGTGTTAGTCTCTACTATGTGTATGACTCTGATTTCATACATGAAATGATATCTTTTTGGGTGGATATATGGGAATCTCAAAGAATAAAAACCATGCAATGTTCTGTATAGAGGTCTTCACCCGTGAAGGCTGTTTCCATACTAAAGAAGCCATTCCTTACAGCAGGGTCATAAGATGCTTCTCCTATGTACTTCCCATTAATAGTATACGTATCCTGTTTTATTCCAGGCTCTGGAAAGCTGTGATAAAGGCGCATACTTTCTAGCCAACCAGCAAATGGACAAGTGCCAGTCAAGAGAAGGGGCTCAGAGGGCTTTACAAGATGTTGAGAAGTTTCTGGACAGCCCCGCACTGGATTTAACGTTTGATCCACAGACCTTGCAGTATGATTTTGAGTCTATTCTGACAGAGGAGTTAAAGGTAACCGTTACCATTACTTCTCATACAGTGTGGGGTGTGCATCTGTTATTTAGGGGGCTTAAAGGGAACCTATCATGTTGAATATGGTGTCTGAGCTGCAACGTGCATGAAGGAGCTGAGAAGATTGAACTTGGTAAAAGATTTTTGCATTATCTTCACTTCATTCCAATAGATCCCAGCTTTTCAGATATTTAGTATAAGAATAAAATGCAGATTTTTATGAAAATGGGGCTGTGATGCAGAGTGAGAATGGCATCTTCGGAAAGTGTAGAAGCCACACTATACAGTACTATCATTAGTGAGATACTGATTTTCCTGCTCATAGACTCCATTCAGGTTGGTCGTCCTATCTGGAGAACCTCCAGCTATATGTCCTATTAGGGCCTGTGGATGATACGTAGGAGCGGAGTGACATGAAACATTGTTTTTCCACTATATATTTTCTAACATTGCAGTCATTTTGGAGAGAATGAATCCAGTTTAGGTTCACTTGTCACACAGGGCTATAAGGCCAGCCATAGTTTGGCCTCCTCTTCTCGTGAGTCCAATAACATCGGCATGAGCTGCCTCTATATGTATACATTTGCTTCACTTTTACTGTATATTTAGGGTCCATTCAGATGAGCTTTAGTTATCTGTGTTTCACAGCATTATGCAGGTTGGGTCTATCAGACTGAACTTGGCTTCCATGTTGGACACACTGACGTGAATAAATTGGCGCATCTATTATTGTAATCCGTTTCTTGGATCAGAATTGCAAATTTGAATGTGCGGTCCAAGATTTCCTCGTACTATACCCTGACATGAGACACTATTTAGGATTACAACTTCAGTTGTCTGAATATGGCTTTAATGTTTAGGTCCTATCTACGGTATGCAGCATTAAAGGGACCCTATCATTAAAACTCAATTTCTTTTCCCTAACACGTAGGAATAGCCTTAAGAAAGGCTATTCTTTTCCTATCTTTAGACGTCTTCTCCGGGCCGCCGTTCGGTATAAATCCCGGTTTTCGTTGGTATGCAAATGAGTTCTCTCGCAGCACTGGGGGCGGTCCCCAGCACTCAAACAGCACTGGGGCGTCCCCAATGCTGCGAGAGAACTCTCTAGTGCTGCCTCCATCGACTGTGCATGCCCGCTGACCACAAGAAAATGGCCGCTTACACAGTATTGTAAGCGGCCATTTTCTTGTGGCCGGTGGGCATGGGCAGTTGGCTACCTGAGGCAACTCAGACGCAAAGAGAAGTCGCTCCTGAAGAAGATGGAGGCTACGCTGGAGATTTCTCTCACAGCATTGGGGACGCCCCTACTGCTATTTGAATGCTGGGACCCACCCCCAGTGCTGCGAGAGAACTCATTTTCATACGGAAGAAAAACATGGATTCAAACCGAATGGTGGCGCGGAGAAGACATCTAAAGGTAGGAGAAGTATAGCCTTTCTTAAGGCTATTCCTACGTGTTAGGCACAAAAAATTGAGTTTTAATGATAGGATCCCTTTAAGTCAACATATCATGTAACAGTTTTGTGTTCTCTTTCTAATTGAATCGCTCTTATGAGGAATAGATCTGGCGTAGTAAAAGATGGAAAGAAACACTTCTGCATGCTGTGCAACTAGTTCTGTACAAAAGAGCTAATAACTGTGATGAAAGAATGAATACATCAGAATTACATACTGCTTAGTATATGAAAGACGGCTTTGGAAGTGCTTTCCTTAACTGAAGAAATCTGCAGCTGTACTTTCTTAATGAACACCCTTGAGATCTGAGATGGTTTTGACCTACTTTTCTAAAGCCCAAATTCAGTTTTGTGCACAAAATCTGCCAGATAAGAGTTTATACCGCTATATATGTCACATGATATAGTCAAAAAACTGTTTGCACAGTCAGACGAAAGCGGGTTCATAACTATTATCAAATTGAGCCATGATTTACCATCTAGGATAGAAACATCTGCTGTTTGTTTTCTCTATCGCACCCTTTCTATGAACTTTCAGCCAATTCCCCATCCTCTTGTTTGCTAATATTATAGTTCCTCTAGAGAGCTGAGACTTGAACAGTTTCTTGCCATCCAGTAGCGAAGAAGATAAGATAAGATAAGATAATCCTTTAATAGTCCCACAATGGGGAAATTTCAGTGATACAGTTTCATGGATGGTACAGTAGTATATAACAAGAGAAAAAACACATACAAGCTCATGGCAGATAGAGAAATCCTAGGAATCATAGCAACTAAAAAGAAAGAAACACAGACACACTGCAGGATCATTTAGTTCTCTGTGTGGAGTGATGTTAATAATACAGCCCGACCGTGGTTGGAGGACATGAGGAGGGGTCACAGCATGTAGATATAACAAGCAAAAAACAGGTTTTTTTGCAGAGGTGGGGACATATGCAGCTATCATGATAACATGTGGCAGTTCCTTTGGTAGGTGGTGAGATCTCCTGCTCACAGCTGATAGTTCGGTATCTTGCATCAACACTATTGTCCATTAACCACAAAAAAATGCCCCAAATATCCTTCATCACAGCCCTCCTCCTCCTCCTCCTCTTCCTTTCTTCTTACCACTGTGTTCTACTGCCCAGAGAGGTCTGAAGCCATCCAGGTACACAGGGTGCTGCTCTCTTGCCAAGCTTCCATAAACACATGGGTAGGTGGGTGATGGTAGGTTCCCAGGTTGTAACAGAGTCCCACGTGTCCCACGTGTCCACAGTAATAGAGAGAAATACAAGTCAGCCGCAGGCATCTTCCCACATCAGCAATAGACGCCAAAAATCATCTCCTTGAAAAGAAAAAGTCCACACATCCATGCAGGTTTCTCCTCCATGCCGCATGGTGAGACATGCTGTCCTTAGCTCCTGGGGGGATGGTAACAGGCACATGTGCACACAGGTCTTGAGTCATTGTCCATGCTTTAACAATTGAAACAAAGGGAACAAAATACTCCACAGGATCTTCCATTCGATTTATAGTTGCTAATTCATAGTGCTAGTTTGCTTAGTTACAGGATTCTTGAAGATACAGAGAAAAGACTGAAAAAGGAAAGATAAAGTTTGCTCCCAGCTTGGAGCCCTGTATCAGGCAGTCAGCCACTCAAGGCGGCGCTCAGTAAAGATGGGATCACCTAGTGCTGGAGCAACTTTCTTCAAGAACCCTATTCCAAAAGCATAGTCTCCCTCTATTGTCCCGATATCTTTGTGCACTCTGCATATAGTTGTATGATGGGATTGCACTGAAATGAGTACTGAATTGTTTAAAGTAAAGACATAGTATTATTAGACTTACAATAAAATATCCTTCAAAATACAAATAAGAAGTAGAGAACAGGTAAAGGAGACTAATGCACATTGGTCGGAGTTTTGCAAAATATCCCGACTCAATTCAAAGGTTTCTTGTTCCTCCATTACTGTTAGATTATCATTATTCTCTATCTGTCCTCGACTTGTGAATCTGAGCTGCCTGTCCTGACCCTTTGACTTTTTAATATCTTTGCACTCCCGCTTTGCCTCGTATTGGACGATTCCTGGCCTGACCCTCTGGTGCTTTGCGCCAACATCTCTCTGGCCTTTAGCCAGTTGTCACCTATGGCATGACTACTCCAACAAAGACCTGGAGAAAGATCTAGCTGCAAAGACCAGATACTTTTACAGAGGTTAAAGGGTGAAAACCAAAGAGTGCCCAACTCGAAACGGATAGGTAGTACAATGGCCCCACGATCTACTGCCCATCACAATAACACAGTGGCCAATATAACTGGCCTTGTTGTAAAAAATGTGAATATCAGCGCCATCGCCTCTCTGGTCCCAACCGATCTGGAACTTTTTATTTCCTAATTAAATTTTTTTTCCCCTAAACTTTTGACTTGATTTTTGGTCCTAAAGTCCTTGTGTAACAACTGGTTTCTAAAATGAACGGTCTAATCTGATCAATGTCCATCTTGCTAAACCACCTACATGTAGTGAGCCGTATAGACTGATGGTTATTAGAAATGAGCGAGTAGTACTTGATCGAGTAGGTATTCGATCGAATACTACGGTATTCGAAATACTCGTACTCGATCAAGTACCACTCGCTATTCGAATGTAAAAGTTCGATGCAGAACCAGCATTGATTGGCTGAATGCTATACAGTCGTCCAATGAACGCTGGTTCTTCTCCTACCTTTAGAAGTCTTCTCTGTGCAGCTTCTCCACGGCGTCTTCCGACTCTTCGTTCACTCTGCCGGGCATCGGGACTGGGCAGAGCCGACTGCACATGTCTGCTTGTAGTGCCCGATGCCTGGCAGGGTAAATTCAGAGCTGGAAGACGCCGCAGGGACGCTGCACGGAGAAGACTTCTCGGAGGATCCAGCCCGACCCTCACTCGTGGACTTGGTAAGTATAATTTGATCGAACGTTGCCTACTCCTGAAACGAGCATTTTCCCCCCCATAGACTATAATAGGGTTCGATATTCGATTCGAGTAGTCGAATATTGAGGGGCTACTCAAAACGAATATCCAACCTCGAACATTTTACTGTTCGCTCATCTCTAATGGTTATATGTTTGTGGCAATTTCTTGACTTGATTTTATTATCGTTCGAAGATATTTGAGTCTCCTTAAATTAATATCTATGTCTGATTCATTAGGTGCAAATTCAAGCTGTTCATGTCAAGATTGAGAACATCAGAGACCTGTTTGAAAACCGTCAAAGTTGTCTCAAGAAGTTGGCTGATAAGCAAGTGCGGCCGGTCCAGCTAGTAGCTCCTCGTCCTGAGAATCCCCCTAGAGCTAAATCACCTCTTTTTTCTCCAAAACATGGTAAATTGTTTATCTAATGTCTGTCTCGTGTATAGAATTAGATCTGGGATCTGCACACTCTGAATATATTTTCTTGGTATATAGACAGTAGACTGGAGCTCCATCCATGTAGACAATTTATTCCGATACATGCAATTCTACGTCTTACTATTCAAGTAACCAACTTATTCCTGCAGACCGTACTGATGTCTATATAAGATCATGTATTACCAGTTTATAGAACTTGTATAAGTAGTTACCAGTTACGTGTTTCAGGTTCAGGCTGGATTTGTATTGGGAAAACCAATTGTGACTTCTTTAGATGTTACATCATGTCTGGATGGATAAACTGTACTCTTCTCCGGCATTGCTATAGATTTCTCATTGTTACGTGGAGCAGGTTATAGTTTTTTCCTTCTGTACACCTTGCAATTGTAATAATGTCTACTTTATTTTGAAATAAAGGTATGGATTTCAATTCAAGTCTGAAGTTTTCATTTGACATAACTTTGCCTGGGAAAAGAACCACAAGGAAAATGCAGGCATCACGAAAGGTAACAAAATGGACACAATGGTGGTAATCTTATGACAACGAGCAAATCTCAGAAACTACTTCATTGTCAAATTAAATTGGAAAACATGAAACTATAATCTCAGCCGTATAGTATATGAGCTATAGTAGATCTTGACATACCGATGCTCAGGAGTACAAAACGGGGTTATGGAAAGGAGCAGCATGGCCATATATCCAGAAGTTCTGATTGTAGAGCAAGTGCAATCTGTAGATGAAGGGGTTGTTCAGAATTTTTTTTTGTAGGATAGGACATAAATATCTGATCCATGGGGTAGGGTGGGGGTTGTTAGTCAGCGCCCTGAACAGCTGATGGGGTTGCTTCAGAATTTTTTTTTTAATGTAGATTGTGAGCCCCATATAGAGCTCACAATGTACATTTTTCCCTATTAGTATGTCTTTTTGGAATATGGGATGGAAATCCATGCAAACACGGGGAGAACATACAAACTCCTTGCAGATGTTTTTTTGCCCTTGGTGGGATTTGAACACCAGGACCCGATGCTGCAAGGCTGCAGTGCTAACCACTGAGCCACCATGTCACCCCCTTGGGTTGCTTCAGAATTTGAGCTCCTGCATAGGGTTGAGCCGATCTTGAGATTTCAAGATCATTTTTAAAACCCGATTATTTTCCATCCGAACCCGTTTCCGATCCCAATTCTGATCCTAATGCAAGTCAATGGGATTTTTTAATGATCGAAAATCGGATTTTAAAAACGATCCTGTTCACTACACAGCGTGGAGTCCAAAAATTAGGCGGGATCAGAACCCGATCACGATCGTGAAATTTACTCAATCGGGATCTGATCTTTTCCGATCCCGAACGCTCAACCCTACTCCTGTGGTGCGCTATAAATTTGCAGTAAAGTCATCTGCTTTCCTACATGTCCCTATCCCTGATCTCCTGAAAAATCATCTTAAGAAAGTTTGGCCACTCCTGATCTATATTATGCAGCCTTTCCAGCTATCAAAGGAATATATTGATTGAGATAAATTTCATCGTAGAATCTTTACTTAAAGCGTACCTCCAATTATAAAAACACTTTTCATAAACTAATAGTACAGGTGAATGTAAGAAACTTTGTTATAAATATTAAGAAAAATGTTTGTTTACCTATATTCCTTGTCCAGCTCACCAACAGAACTCTATGGAGAGGGGAGAATCTGATGCCTCCTCCCCCTCCCCTCTCCGTAGATATATCTAAAAAGTAACACAGCCTGATACATGGAGAAGACAACATTTTTAAGAAATAGGATAATACTACAAACTTTATTTTACTCATCTGTACTATTAATAATTTACAAAAGGTTTTCTTAGAATTGGAGGTACACTTTAGTAGATTGCTCATTTTTTGGTGTTGATAAAATTTGACCAGATAAACGTTAATGGCTTGGGTGGCGAAATGGCTTGGGTGGCAATAGTCCCTCAGCAGTTTTGGAACCTGAGCACTTGCCAAATCTGTCCTTTCCAGAGCAATGGTTCTCAGCCATGGCATGTACCCCCTGAGACTACTTGGCATATCCCCTGCAGTACGCGCACCACAGGTTGAGAACCACTGGTATAAGAATCCCATTGCCCATACAGGATATATACAAATGTAGCCAAGTTTCACTTGACAAGAAAGGCACTAAATACCCTATGACACAATGTCAAGTTAAACTTTGCTACATCTGTACATAATACAATATTCATGGGCGTGCTTCTAAAATGTATTTCTTCGATGTGACGCAACAATACCTTGGCAGGGAATACAAGACCTGGACCACTTGTTTTTTCTTGATGATTACATCGAAAGCTCCTTATATTTTTCATGATACTTAAAGCTCCTAAAAAGGTAAATACCCTAAAGAACTCCCCACAGATAAGTATCCTCAGACAACCATAAACATTGGAAGAATCCGTTTAGCTTTCCTTTATTGAAACTATTCATCAAAGCTTGTGAGAGTATAGTAGAATAGGGGAGTATATGGGAACAATCCATCACGGTCCACTTTTTTTTAGTGCAGGCCAGGTATTTCGAGCAGGATCTTGTTATTAAACTCCTGGGTAAATTATAGGTAAATGGAATGAATGATCAACAACAGAACGTATGGCGGTCATTCAGAACAGTCACATGGATAGGAACCATTACTTATAGTTAACTACAGTGAAACCTCTTTCTCTCTGACCTCTATGAGAACACTACCCCTTTATTTAGACCAGGTTTCCTACTATAGATTTTCAGTTATTCTGTATAATATAAATACTGGACAACTTTCTTGGGAAGACCACCCTTAGAATAAGACCTATAAATGCAATTTCAGGTGGCTGGCTCGAAAAGTTGTCACTATATACAGTACAAAACAATTCATTGTCCTATAGTTGATAAATGTTACTCTATGAGAAGTGAGTAATGCAAAAAACCAAATGTTAGTAGTCATGCTAGGTAGTAGATTATCTACTTGGCTTATATACTGTAGTAGAGTATGGCTACATGGTCATGGCCAAGTGTGCAGGACTAGGAGGGTCGATTTCATAGTAGAATACACTGAGATGACATTTGGATGACATCCAAGTCACTTTGGTCCCCCATTGACTTCAATGGGGGGTTACATTCTGTACCAGTGTCAAGGAGAAGGATAGGATCTGCCCCACAATCATTGTAACGGAGCATCAGACCCACCATTAGAAGAGTCGTGTGCATGAGCCCTAATAAAGAGTTTCTCAATGGCAATGAAATTCTAAGGAAAATATATAATTCAACACAAATTACAATGAAATTTAATAAAACAAAAAGAGTATATGTAACTTTCACTTTTTATGTGAAGTTTATTGGTAGTAGGGTGTTAGTAGCTGAGTTGTAATGAAGTTAATGCAGTGGTTATCGCTGCTGACTGTGTTGATACCAGTGGCCCAACTAGGAATGGCGGGGCCCCGTGGGAAACTTTTGACATGGGCCCCCACCGACACCGACGCCAAAGACCTCGACTGAACCCCTCCTCCACATTTCTGCGCACACTATTATGCCCCTAGTGGCCCTGCACACAGTATTATGTCCCATAGTGGCCCCTGCAACACAGTATTATCCCCCATAGTGGCCCCTGCACATGGTATTATGTCCCTCAGTGGCCCCTGCACACAGTATTATGTCCCTCAGTGGCCCCTGCACACAGTATTATGTCCCTTAGTGGCCCCTGCACACAGTATTATCCCCCTTAGTGGCCCCTGCACACAGTATTATGTCCCTTAGTGGCCCCTGCACACAGTATTATGTCCCTTAGTGGCCCCTGCACACAGTAGTATACCCCATAGTGGCCACTGCACACAGTATTATATCCCTTAGTGGCCCCTGCACACAGTAGTATACCCCATAGTGGCCACTGCACACAGTATTATATCCCATAGTGGCCCCTGCGCACAGTATTATATCCCATAGTGGCCCCTGCACACAGTATTATATCCCATAGTGGCCCCTGCACACAGTATTATCCCCCATAGTGGCCACTGCACACAGTATTATGTCTCATAGTGGCCCCTGCACACAGTATTATATCCCATAGTGGCCCCTGCACACAGTATTATATCCCATAGTGGCCCCTGCACACAGTATTATCCCCCATAGTGGCCCCTGCACACAGTATTATGTCCCTTAGTGGCCCCTGCACACAGTATTATCCCCCTTAGTGGCCCCTGCACACAGTATTATCCCCCTTAGTGGCCCCTGCACACAGTATTATGTCCCTCAGTGGCTCCTGCAACACAGTATTATGCCCCATAGTGGCCCCTGCAACACAGTATTATGCTCTACTGTGGACACCCATAAACAATTATTATACTCTGGGGTCTGTTCAGACCCAGGGGGAATAAAAACATAAAAAAAAACCCACTGTTACTTACCTGTCCCCTGTCTCTGCTGCAGTCCTCCGCTGTAGTCCTTCTTCAATGACGTCGGACATCACATGACCCGGGATGCAGGCCGGGTTCATGTGACGTCAGAGACGTCAGACAACTAGGCCTGAAGCCTGCCCGGATCGTGGAGAGGTAAGTAACAGTGTTTTTTATGTTTCTTACCTCTCTCCAGCCTCCGATCATTATACTCTGGGGTCTGCAAAGACCCCCGAATATAATAATAGTCTTTGTGGGGCCCGCGGTGTCACTTACCGATCCCGGCCCAGCTAGGATCAGTAAGTAAATAGGGCCTGTTACCGGCCGGAGCAACTCCAGCCGGTAACGGCTTATTAAGAAAAAGGAAAAAACTGCAGCAGTAGCGGCTGTCACCAGGACTGGTTGACAATGTATCTTACCTGCTTTTGTACTTATTCAAGATTCTTTCAATAGTCAACCATGATTGATAGTAATATTCTTAATAGACTGTAAGATCATTGTCAGTCCTTGATACTCCAGTCTGAATATTATGGTCTAGTGGATAAGACCATACATGAGTACTGGTGGTCTGGAGGCAGTGTATGGAGCAGTGTATGGAGCACGCCTAATTTCTGAGACTCAACACCCACATGTCTAGCAAGTAAAAAAAAAAATGTGTCCACATTAGGTGCACCAAAGCTGTGCCATGTTTACGCCAGTGTCCTGTCATACTCCTAATAGTAAATCTGGGCCACTGTTTCAGAAAGAGTTTTTCTATACATTCCCGTAGTATATGTAAGCAATATTTTATTGTTTTGTTGATATCTTATATTTCAGATTGAAGTGATGCATGACTATCAAGAAAAGAGAAACTCTTTGCAATTTTTTATATCAGAAAGTGAAGACAGTTTGGATATCCTTAAAGGGTAAGTGTTTTCTCACTTCTATAAAACATTCTTCTAAAAAAAAAAGCCAAATCTGGGGCAACACGGTGGCTCAGTGGTTAGCACTACAGCCTTGCAGCGCTGGAGTCCTGGGTTCAAATCCCACCAGTAACAACATCTGCAAGGAGTTTGTATGTTCTCCCCGTGTTTGTGTGGTTTTCCTCCCATTCTACAAAGACATACTGATAGGAATAATAAAAGTACATTGTGATCCCTATATGGGGCTCACAATCTACATTAAAAAAAAAAAACATTTTAAAAAAAAGCTATCAACTCCAACCCAAGTAGACTCAAAATTCAGTTTTGTATCGAGATAACATAGATAGTGGAAGGAAAAAAGTTAGACTGAAAGAGACCTCTACAGCCAAATTGTGGTCAACACTGACCATGCTGAAGAATCCAGATGAGGATACACATATTCTAATTAAGAATTACTTGTAACAAATACAGATCCAGGTCTATTATACAATCGGACCCCATCTCACACCCAAGGCACAAAAACAAGGAGTAAACAGATTGCAAAAAGTCTAAAGCAATTAGTATGAGTCCTCTCCTTAAGATGAGTCATCAATATCAGATTGGTGGGTGTCCAACACCCAGCACCCCCGCTGATCAGCCTTTCCCAGAAAATCCCTTTAACTCCTTGACATCTGATGAGCAGTTAAAGTAGACTGCATTTATTGTCAACATGAACCCTTGACCAGTCCAATGTATCTAATGTACTTACTGTATCTAAGCTATTGTAATGTATCTAATGTACTTACTGTATCTAAGCTATTGTAATGTATCTAATGTACTTACGGTATCTAAGCTATTGTAATGTATCTAATATACTTACGGTATCTAAGCTATTGTAAGGTATCTAATATATTTATGGTATCTAAGCTATTGTAATGTATCTAATGTACTTACGGTATCTAAGCTATTGTAAGGTATCTAATGTACTTACGGTATCTAAGCTATTATAATGTATCTAATGTACTGTAGAGGAAAATGTATTCTTTGAAATATTTCCTTTGATTTGGTATCATAGAAACCTGTGCATACTGTATTCTCGTACTGGAATATGATATTTTATAACCTGAATTTGCTTTTCTGTAGGCATGTCATCCATGAACTAGTAGAAACCGAGAGGATTTATGTGGAAGAGCTTTACACCATTTTATTGGTATGTCATCTGTGCTTGACTTTATCAATAGCTTCTGTAATAAGAAATCATGCTACAGCAAGTTATCAGATTCAAGTTAAACTTTGCTTCATCTGCACATGTCATTGCGGTTGTGGAAAAATTTGTCGTAGTCACCACAAGGCACAATTTCCTCAATTTCCAAATTGCTTTGGATTAAAGTAGAGCTGTCAGTCTAGCAGAAGTTTCAGCTCTACCTAGAAGCCGTTGTAATATGGTACCTTGATATATTTCATTGCTGCCTGAGATTGGATCAGGGTCTAATTCTGGAACCTGAGGATAACATGGTGTATTGTTTCTAAATGTCCCATGATTAAAGGGAACTTGTCAGGTCACTTTTGGACCCTCACCCAGCACCAGCAGCTAATGCATCTAGTTTGGCACTTTAGAATCGTGGCCCTGAGTCTGATTTCTGATGCAAAACCCCAAAGTTCTCAGCTTTTAAGAATTATTTTGCCATATGGAATATAAATGAACTAGTCACTATGGAAAGAACTTCAACTTCCTTGACATGGTCCCTGGTTGGATATTTCTATGCAACATCAAGCCTGCAAGCGCAGGGCAGTTATGTCCGCCTCTATTCCCAATCCTTCCGGGTTCTTCTGAGCGTTTGCTCCTTCCCACACTTGCCAGGAGGACATTGGGCAAAGGCAGATGTGACTGTGCCTGTGCAAGATTTCAATTGCACTTAGGTAGAGAGGGTGGAATAGGCCGACCTGGAGAAACGTATCAGTCATGCCTTGTAGGCATGCATGGTGGTCTCAAATAACCATCCAGGGACCGTGAGTTCTGCCTATCTTGGCAGTACAGGAACATTGGCATAGCACAAAATGGTTTTTAAAATCTTTGGTTTCAGCATCAGAAAGTGAACTCAAGAACATGATTCTAAAGTGCAACTGGATGTAGCAACTGCTGGTCCTGCTTGGGGGTCCAAAATGACCTGAGAGTTTCTCTTTAAGCTTCAGTATCCTCAGATTACGTCTATACATAATTGTCTGTAAACACACTTTAATCTTCACCGGCAATGTTATCATAAAGATGACAAGGAGAAGACGTTTGAATAGCTAGCAGACAATAGGAAGTTTTTAGAATATCTTGTTTCTTCTTCAAGGGCTACAGATCTGAGATGGAAAACCCAGATATGTCCCGTTTCCTGCCACTAACCTTGAAGAACACAAAGAATATTCTGTTTGGAAATATGCCGGAGATATATGAATTTCATAACAAGTAAGATTGTCTGACCATTATATATCTATCATTGCACCCTCGCAATGGCTGAACATTCTGATTCTACATTGGTTTTCTTAGTTAGAATTTTCAATAACTTTTTATAGATCTTCATGTTGTTCATACGACTCAATTAATTATCTAAGTTATGATGCGAAAAATATTCGTCCGCTAGCGATAGGACAAAGCATAAATGACTGATCTATGGGGGTCTGATAGCTGAGACCACCACGGAGGACAGTGAGTGTTTTATTCCTGTTGTGAACATACTTGCTGTAAATGTAGAAGCAAACATGTCCCCATTCTCATCAACTTCAATGGGAGAGCCGGAGACAGATGAAGTACCGCATTTGGCTATCTCTCATGTTCTATAGAAGTGATTAAGAGTGGGTGTGCATCTGCATCCACCAATTTCAGCATCAAAGGGGGTCTCCATGATCAGACCCTCACCAATCAGCAAATTATTCTCTAGCCTATAGATAGAGGACAAATATTTTTTATGGCATAATCCCTTTAAATTCTGTTTTAGTTCTTAGATGGGCAGATCAGTCAAACAAGACAAATATAAAGAACATTAAAACCTGTATAAACAGCGCCACACCTGTCCATAGGTCATGAGTGGTATTGCAGCTCAGTCCCTTTAACTTCCATGAAAGTGAGATGCAAAACCAGACACAGCCCATAGACAAATCTGGGTCAAAGGCAATTATATTTTTTTGCTAACCCTGTAATTGACTTGAGTTGTAATAAATTTCTTTAATTTTAACAAATAAAAGCTTTGATAAAAGTAATAACCTTGATGCCCTCAGTTGGACCTTCCATATTAATATCCATTGTACTTTGTATTTGCTTTTAAAGAGTATTTCTTCTCAACCTTGAAAGTTGCATCGGAGCACCAGAAAGAGTCGGGTATTGTTTCTTAGAAAGGGTAAGTAAGCAAGTTTTACATTATAAGTAGTGATTAGAGATGAGCGAACACTAAAATGTTCGAGGTTCGAAATTCGATTCGAACAGCCGCTCAATGTTCGTGTGTTCGAACGGGTTTCGAACCCCATTATAGTCTATGGGGAACAGATACTCGTTAAGGGGGAAACCCAAATCCGTGTCTGGAGGGTCACCAAGTCCACTATGACACCCCAGGAAATGATGCCAACACCTCTGGAATGACACTGGGACAGCAGGGGAAGCATGTCTGGGGGCATCTAACACACCAAAGACCCTCTATTACCCCAACATCACAGCCTAACAACTACACACTTTACACACTCAATACCACCTCTCTGACAGTAGGAAAACACCTTGAAACATGTGTATTTGGCACTTGCAGTGAGGAGAGCTTGTCACCAGCAGTGAATTTGGCCCTTGTAGTAAGTTGAGGTTGGCACCAACATTTGTTTTGAAAATCAGGGTGGATTGAGCCTCTAACCAGCAGAGTTTGGGCAAATTCATGGTGGAGGGAGCCTCTAAAAACCCCAGTTTGGACCAATTCATGGTGGAGGGAGCCTCTAACCAGCCCAGTTTGGGCAAATTCATGGTGGAGGGAGCCTCTAAAAAACCCAGTTTGGACCAATTCATGGTGGAGGGAGCCTCTAACCAGCCCAGTTTGGGCAAATTCATGGTGGAGGGAGCCTCTAACCAGCCCAGTTTGGACCAATTAATGGTGGAGGGAGCCTCTAACCAGCCCAGTTTGGACCAATTAATGGTGGAGGGAGCCTCTAACCACCCCAGTTTGGACCAATTCATGGTGGAGGGAGCCTCTAAAAAACCCAGTTTGGACCAATTCATGGTGGAGGGAGCCTCTAACCAGCCCAGTTTGGACCAATTAATGGTGGAGGGAGCCTCTAAACAGCCAAGTTTGGACCAATTCATGGTGGAGGGAGCCTCTAAAAACCCCAGTTTGGACCAATTCATGGTGGAGGGAGCCTCTAACCAGCCCAGTTTGGGCAAATTCATGGTGGAGGGAGCCTCTAAACAGCCCAGTTTGGGCAAATTCATGGTGGAGGGAGCCTCTAACCAGCCCAGTTTGGACCAATTAATGGTGGAGGGAGCCTCTAACCAGCCCAGTTTGGACCAATTAATGGTGGAGGGAGCCTCTAACCAGCCCAGTTTGGACCAATTAATGGTGGAGGGAGCCTCTAACCACCCCAGTTTGGACCAATTCATGGTGGAGGGAGCCTCTAACCAGCCCAGTTTGGACCAATTAATGGTGGAGGGAGCCTCTAACCAGCCCAGTTTGGACCAATTAATGGTGGAGGGAGCCTCTAACCACCCCAGTTTGGACCAATTCATGGTGGAGGGAGCCTCTAACCAGCCCAGTTTGGACCAATTCATGGTGGAGGGAGCCTCTAAAAAACCCAGTTTGGACCAATTCATGGTGGAGGGAGCCTCTAAACAGCCCAGTTTGGGCAAATTCATGGTGGAGGGAGCCTCTAAAAACCCCAGTTTGGACCAATTCATGGTGGAGGGAGCCTCTAACCAGCCCAGTTTGGGCAAATTCATGGTGGAGGGAGCCTCTAAAAAACCCAGTTTGGACCAATTCATGGTGGAGGGAGCCTCTAACCAGCCCAGTTTGGGCAAATTCATGGTGGAGGGAGCCTCTAACCAGCCCAGTTTGGACCAATTAATGGTGGAGGGAGCCTCTAAAAAACCCAGTTTGGACCAATTCATGGTGGAGGGAGCCTCTAAACAGCCCAGTTTGGGCAAATTCATGGTGGAGGGAGCCTCTAACCAGCCCAGTTTGGACCAATTAATGGTGGAGGGAGCCTCTAACCACCCCAGTTTGGACCAATTCATGGTGGAGGGAGCCTCTAAACAGCCCAGTTTGGGCAAATTCATGGTGGAGGGAGCCTCTAAAAAACCCAGTTTGGACCAATTCATGGTGGAGGGAGCCTCTAACCAGCCCAGTTTGGACCAATTAATGGTGGAGGGAGCCTCTAAACAGCCAAGTTTGGACCAATTCATGGTGGAGGGAGCCTCTAAAAACCCCAGTTTGGACCAATTCATGGTGGAGGGAGCCTCTAACCAGCCCAGTTTGGGCAAATTCATGGTGGAGGGAGCCTCTAACCAGCCCAGTTTGGACCAATTAATGGTGGAGGGAGCCTCTAACCAGCCCAGTTTGGACCAATTAATGGTGGAGGGAGCCTCTAACCAGCCCAGTTTGGACCAATTAATGGTGGAGGGAGCCTCTAACCACCCCAGTTTGGACCAATTCATGGTGGAGGGAGCCTCTAACCAGCCCAGTTTGGACCAATTCATGGTGGAGGGAGCCTCTAAAAAACCCAGTTTGGACCAATTCATGGTGGAGGGAGCCTCTAAACAGCCCAGTTTGGGCAAATTCATGGTGGAGGGAGCCTCTAAAAAACCCAGTTTGGACCAATTCATGGTGGAGGGAGCCTCTAACCAGCCCAGTTTGGACCAATTAATGGTGGAGGGAGCCTCTAAACAGCCAAGTTTGGACCAATTCATGGTGGAGGGAGCCTCTAAAAACCCCAGTTTGGACCAATTCATGGTGGAGGGAGCCTCTAACCAGCCCAGTTTGGACCAATTAATGGTGGAGGGAGCCTCTAACCAGCCCAGTTTGGACCAATTAATGGTGGAGGGAGCCTCTAACCACCCCAGTTTGGACCAATTCATGGTGGAGGGAGCCTCTAAACAGCCCAGTTTGGGCAAATTCATGGTGGAGGGAGCCTCTAAAAAACCCAGTTTGGACCAATTCATGGTGGAGGGAGCCTCTAACCAGCCCAGTTTGGACCAATTAATGGTGGAGGGAGCCTCTAAACAGCCAAGTTTGGACCAATTCATGGTGGAGGGAGCCTCTAAAAACCCCAGTTTGGACCAATTCATGGTGGAGGGAGCCTCTAACCAGCCCAGTTTGGACCAATTAATGGTGGAGGGAGCCTCTAACCAGCCCAGTTTGGACCAATTAATGGTGGAGGGAGCCTCTAACCACCCCAGTTTGGACCAATTCATGGTGGAGGGAGCCTCTAAACAGCCCAGTTTGGGCAAATTCATGGTGGATGGAGCCTCTAAAAAACCCAGTTTGGACCAATTCATGGTGGAGGGAGCCTCTAACCAGCCCAGTTTGGACCAATTAATGGTGGAGGGAGCCTCTAAACAGCCAAGTTTGGACCAATTCATGGTGGAGGGAGCCTCTAAAAACCCCAGTTTGGACCAATTCATGGTGGAGGGAGCCTCTAACCAGCCCAGTTTGGGCAAATTCATGGTGGAGGGAGCCTCTAAACAGCCCAGTTTGGGCAAATTCATGGTGGAGGGAGCCTCTAACCAGCCCAGTTTGGACCAATTAATGGTGGAGGGAGCCTCTAACCAGCCCAGTTTGGACCAATTCATGGTGGAGGGAGCCTCTAACCAGCCCAGTTTGGACCAATTAATGGTGGAGGGAGCCTCTAACCACCCCAGTTTGGACCAATTCATGGTGGAGGGAGCCTCTAACCAGCCCAGTTTGGACCAATTCATGGTGGAGGGAGCCTCTAAAAAACCCAGTTTGGACCAATTCATGGTGGAGGGAGCCTCTAAACAGCCCAGTTTGGGCAAATTCATGGTGGAGGGAGCCTCTAAAAAACCCAGTTTGGACCAATTCATGGTGGAGGGAGCCTCTAACCAGCCCAGTTTGGACCAATTAATGGTGGAGGGAGCCTCTAAACAGCCAAGTTTGGACCAATTCATGGTGGAGGGAGCCTCTAAAAACCCCAGTTTGGACCAATTCATGGTGGAGGGAGCCTCTAACCAGCCCAGTTTGGACCAATTAATGGTGGAGGGAGCCTCTAACCAGCCCAGTTTGGACCAATTAATGGTGGAGGGAGCCTCTAACCACCCCAGTTTGGACCAATTCATGGTGGAGGGAGCCTCTAAACAGCCAAGTTTGGACCAATTCATGGTGAAGGGAGCCTCTAAAAACCCGTTTGGACCAATTCATGGTGGAGGGAGCCTCTAACCAGCCCAGTTTGGGCAAATTCATGGTGGAGGGAGCCTCTAAACAGCCCAGTTTGGGCAAATTCATGGTGGAGGGAGCCTCTAACCAGCCCAGTTTGGACCAATTAATGGTGGAGGGAGCCTCTAACCAGCCCAGTTTGGACCAATTAATGGTGGAGGGAGCCTCTAACCACCCCAGTTTGGACCAATTCATGGTGGAGGGAGCCTCTAAACAGCCAAGTTTGGACCAATTCATGGTGGAGGGAGCCTCTAAAAACCCCAGTTTGGACCAATTCATGGTGGAGGGAGCCTCTAACCAGCCCAGTTTGGACCAATTAATGGTGGAGGGAGCCTCTAAACAGCCAAGTTTTGGGAAATTCATGGTGGAGGGAGCCTCTAACCAGCCCAGTTTGGACCAATTCATGGTGGAGGGAGCCTCTAAACAGCCCAGTTTGGGCAAATTCATGGTGGAGGGAGCCTCTAAAAAACCCAGTTTGGACCAATTCATGGTGGAGGGAGCCTCTAACCAGCCCAGTTTGGACCAATTAATGGTGGAGGGAGCCTCTAACCAGCCCAGTTTGGACCAATTAATGGTGGAGGGAGCCTCTAACCACCCCAGTTTGGACCAATTAATGGTGGAGGGAGCCTCTAAACAGCCAAGTTTGGACCAATTCATGGTGGAGGGAGCCTCTAAAAACCCCAGTTTGGACCAATTCATGGTGGAGGGAGCCTCTAACCAGCCCAGTTTGGGCAAATTCATGGTGGAGGGAGCCTCTAAACAGCCCAGTTTGGGCAAATTCATGGTGGAGGGAGCCTCTAAAAAACCCAGTTTGGACCAATTCATGGTGGAGGGAGCCTCTAAACAGCCAAGTTTGGACCAATTCATGGTGAAGGGAGCCTCTAAAAACCCGTTTGGACCAATTCATGGTGGAGGGAGCCTCTAACCAGCCCAGTTTGGGCAAATTCATGGTGGAGGGAGCCTCTAAACAGCCCAGTTTGGGCAAATTCATGGTGGAGGGAGCCTCTAACCAGCCCAGTTTGGACCAATTAATGGTGGAGGGAGCCTCTAACCAGCCCAGTTTGGACCAATTAATGGTGGAGGGAGCCTCTAACCACCCCAGTTTGGACCAATTCATGGTGGAGGGAGCCTCTAAACAGCCAAGTTTGGACCAATTCATGGTGGAGGGAGCCTCTAAAAACCCCAGTTTGGACCAATTCATGGTGGAGGGAGCCTCTAACCAGCCCAGTTTGGACCAATTAATGGTGGAGGGAGCCTCTAAACAGCCAAGTTTTGGGAAATTCATGGTGGAGGGAGCCTCTAACCAGCCCAGTTTGGACCAATTCATGGTGGAGGGAGCCTCTAAACAGCCCAGTTTGGGCAAATTCATGGTGGAGGGAGCCTCTAAAAAACCCAGTTTGGACCAATTCATGGTGGAGGGAGCCTCTAACCAGCCCAGTTTGGACCAATTAATGGTGGAGGGAGCCTCTAACCAGCCCAGTTTGGACCAATTAATGGTGGAGGGAGCCTCTAACCACCCCAGTTTGGACCAATTCATGGTGGAGGGAGCCTCTAAACAGCCAAGTTTGGACCAATTCATGGTGGAGGGAGCCTCTAAAAACCCCAGTTTGGACCAATTCATGGTGGAGGGAGCCTCTAACCAGCCCAGTTTGGGCAAATTCATGGTGGAGGGAGCCTCTAAACAGCCCAGTTTGGGCAAATTCATGGTGGAGGGAGCCTCTAAAAAACCCAGTTTGGACCAATTCATGGTGGAGGGAGCCTCTAACCAGCCCAGTTTGGACCAATTAATGGTGGAGGGAGCCTCTAAACAGCCAAGTTTGGACCAATTCATGGTGGAGGGAGCCTCTAAAAACCCCAGTTTGGACCAATTCATGGTGGAGGGAGCCTCTAACCAGCCCAGTTTGGGCAAATTCATGGTGGAGGGAGCCTCTAAACAGCCCAGTTTGGGCAAATTCATGGTGGAGGGAGCCTCTAACCAGCCCAGTTTGGACCAATTAATGGTGGAGGGAGCCTCTAACCAGCCCAGTTTGGACCAATTAATGGTGGAGGGAGCCTCTAACCAGCCCAGTTTGGACCAATTAATGGTGGAGGGAGCCTCTAACCACCCCAGTTTGGATCAATTCATGGTGGAGGGAGCCTCTAACCAGCCCAGTTTGGACCAATTCATGGTGGAGGGAGCCTCTAAAAAACCCAGTTTGGACCAATTCATGGTGGAGGGAGCCTCTAAACAGCCCAGTTTGGGCAAATTCATGGTGGAGGGAGCCTCTAAACAGCCCAGTTTGGGCAAATTCATGGTGGAGGGAGCCTCTAACCAGCCCAGTTTGGACCAATTAATGGTGGAGGGAGCCTCTAACCAGCCCAGTTTGGACCAATTCATGGTGGAGGGAGCCTCTAAACAGCCCAGTTTTGGCAAATTCATGGTGGAAGGAGCCTCTAACCAGCAGAGTTGTGGGAAAGCAGGGTGGAGGGAGCCTCTAACCAGCAGAGTTGGTGGAAATCAGGGTGGAGGGAGCCTCTAACCAGCAGAGTTGGGGGAAATCATGTTGGAGGGAGCCTAGTATTAGCAGAATTGTGCAACGCTTATGGTGGATGAGTATGAGGATGCGGAGGAATTGGAGAGGTTGAGTACAGACATGGAGTTTCATGTTGGGGTGCTTTACACAGGTGGGCACAAAAATGAAGGCTCTATCCAGTGGTGGTTCATTTTTATCAAAGTGAGCCGGTCGGCACTCTCAGCTGACAGACGGGTGCGCTTGTCAGTGATGATGCCACCGGCTGCACTGAACACCCTCTCAGATAGGACGCTGGCGGCAGGACAGGACAGCACCTCCAAGGCATATAGGGCAAGTTCAAGCCACAGGTCCAACTTCGACACCCAATACGTGTAGGGCGCAGAGGGGTCGGAGAGGACAGGGCTGTGGTCGGAAAGGTATTCCCGCAACATGCGCCTATACTTCTCACGCCTGGTGACACTAGGACCCTCCGTGGCGGCACTTTGGCGAGGGGGTGCCATCAAGGTGTCCCAGACCTTAGACAGTGTGCCCCTCGTTTGTGTGGACCGGTGAGAACTTGGTTGCCTACTGGAGGAACTGCCCTCCCTGCCGCCAACGTCACATGCTGGAAACATCTCCATCATATTCTGCACCAATTGCCTGTGGCAAGCATTGATGCGATTGGCCCTCCCCTCTACCGGAATAAAAGACGAGATGTTGTTTTTATACCGGGGGTCAAGGATAGCAAAGATCCAGTACTGGTTGTCCTCCATGATTTTGACAATACGCTTGTCGGTTGTAAAGCACCCCAACATGAACTCAGCCATGTCTGCCACAGTGTTAGTTGGCATGACTCCTCTGGCCCCACCGGAAAGTTCAATCTCCATTTCCTCCTCATCCTCCATGTCTACCCATCCGCGCTGCAACAATGGGACGATTCGAAGTTGCCCGGAAGCCTCCTGTATCACCATCACATCATCGGACAACTCTTCTTCCTCCTCCTCCTCCTCCTCCTCCTCCATTAAACGCAGTGAAGCGGACAGATGTGTGGACCTACTCTCCAGCTGTGACGGATCGGATGCTATCCCTAACTCCTCTGTGTGATCTGAGTTATCCCTGATGTCAATCAGGGATTCTCTCAGAACACACAAGAGCGGGATTGTAAGGCTCACCATCGCATCCTCAGAGCTCACCCTCCTTGTGGACTCCTCAAAGACCCGTAGGATGTCACAAAGGTCTCTCATCCATGGCCACTCATGGATGTGAAACTGAGGCAGCTGACTTTGTGGCACCCTAGGGTTTTGTAGCTGGTATTCCATCAAAGGTCTCTGCTGCTCAACCACTCTATTCAACATCTGAAACGTTGAGTTCCATCGTGTGGGGACGTCGCACAAAAGCCGGTGTTGTGGCACATGCAGGCGTTGCTGGAGAGATTTTAAGCTAGCAGCGGCTACTGTCGACTTGCGAAAGTGGGCGCACATGCGCCGCACTTTCACCAGTAGCTCTGGAACATTGGGGTAGCTCTTTAGGAAACGTTGCACCACTAGGTTGAAGACGTGGGCCAGGCATGGAACATGTTGGAGTCCGGCAAGCTCCAGAGCTGCTACCAGGTTCCGGCCGTTATCACAAACGACCATGCCTGGGCCCAGGTGCAGCGGCTCAAACCATATTGCCGTCTCATCGAGGAGGGCATCCCTCACCTCGGAGGCAGTGTGCTGTCTGTCCCCCAAGCTGATCAGCTTCAGCACAGCCTGCTGACGTCTACCAACGCCAGTGCTGCAACGTTTCCAACTCGTAGCTGGGGTCAATCTAACAGCGGAGGAGGAGGCGGTGGCGGAGGAGGAGGCGGTGGCGGAGGAGGAGGCGGTAGAGGAGGAGGAGGAGGGGGGTGTTCTTCTCGTGTCCCTGCCAGGAATGTTAGGCGGGGAGACGAGGTACACCGGGCCAGTTTGGGAAGCAGTCCCAGCCTCAACTACATTCACCCAGTGTGCCGTCAGTGAAATGTAGCGTCCCTGTCCGCATGCACTTGTCCACGCGTCGGTGGTCAAGTGGACCTTTGTGCAAAGCGCGGAACTAAGGGCCCGCCTGATGTTGAGTGACACGTGCTGGTGCAAGGCGGGGACGGCACACCGGGAGAAGTAGTGACGGCTAGGGACGGCATAGCGAGGTGCCGCAGTTGCCATCAGGTCCAGGAAGGCGGGAGTTTCAACAAGCCGGAACGCCAACATCTCCTGGGCCAGCAGTTTAGCGATGTTGGCGTTCAAGGCTTGCGCGTGTGGGTGGTTAGCAGTGTATTTCTGCCGCCGCTCCAATGTCTGAGAGATGGTGGGTTGTTGTAAAGAAACGCCTGATGGTGCCTTTGATGGTGCAGGAGAAGGAGATAAGACAGGACCAGGGGAGGATGAGGTAGAAGTCAACAAAGTGGCGGAGGCAGATGAAGTGGTGTCCTGGCTCGTCCTCTGGAGTGCATCGCCAGCACAGTCAGCAGTGGCAGTGGCAGAGGCAGTGGCAGAGGCAGTGGCAGTGGCGTGAACGGCAGGCGGCCTTTGTCCTGCCGTTGCTGCCTGCCACTGATTCCAGTGCTTGGATTCCAAATGACGGCGCATTGAAGTGGTGGACAGGTTGCTCTTCTCAGAGCCCCTAATCAATTTCGAGAGGCAAATTGTGCAGACAACACTATATCTGTCCTCGGCGCATTCCTTGAAAAAACTCCACACCTTCGAGAAACGTGCCCTCGAGGTGGGAGTTTTTCGGGGCTGGGTACGAACTGGAACATCTTGGGAGATTCCGGGTGTGGCCTGGCTTCGCCTAAGCTGCTGACCTCTGCCTCTGCCTCTAGCTACCCTTTTTGGTGCTGCACCTGCCTCAACATCCACACTACTTTCCCCGCTTGACATCCCCCCTGTCCAGGTCGGGTCAGTGTCCTCATCATCCACCACTTCCTCTTCCAACTCCTGTCTCATCTCCTCCTCCCGCACAATGCGCCGGTCAACTGGATGCCCTGACGGCAACTGCGTCACATCATCGTCGATGAGGGTGGGTTGCTGGTCATCCACCACCAAATCGAACGGAGATGGAGGAGACTCTAGTGTTTGAGCATCTGGACACAGATGCTCCTCTGTTAGGTTCGTGGAATCGTGACGTGGAGAGGCAGGTTGAGGGACAATGAAAGGAGCGGAGAACAGCTCTGGGGAGCAGGGACAGTTTGGGTTATTGTTCTGTAAAGCTTCGGAATTTTGGGAGGAAGGAAGACAAGACTGTTGGGTAATAGGAGGAGAGGAGGCAGAGTCTGACTGGCTGCTGGACAATGTGCTGTAAGCGTTCTCTGACAGCCATTGCAAGACCTGTTCCTGGTTCTCGGGCCTACTAAGGTTTGTACCCTGCAGTTTAGTTAATGTGGCAAGCAACCCTGGCACTGTGGAGTGGCGCAATGCTTGCTGCCCCACAGGAGTAGGCACGGGACGCCCTGTGGCTTCACTGCTACCTTGCTCCCCAGAACCATTCCCCCGACCTCGCCCACGGCCTCGTCCACGTCCCTTTCCGGGAGCCTTGCGCATTTTGAATTCCTAGTTAGAAATTGGCACTGTATACCAGTAGTAAAAATTGTGGGTGCACGTAACCCCAATATATTCTTTGAATTCCCAGTCAGACACTGGCACTATATGGCAGTAGCAAGAAATGAGGGTATTTGTATTCCCAATATACTCTTTAAATTCCCAGTCAGACAATGGCACTGTATACCAGTAGTAAAAATTGTGGGTGCACGTAACCCCAATATATTCTTTGAATTCCCAGTCAGAAACTGGCACTATATGGCAGTAGCAAGAAATGAGGGTATTTATAACCCCAATATATTCTTTGAATTCCCAGTCAGACAATGGCACTGTATACCAGTAGTAAAAATTGTGGGTGCACGTAACCCCAATATATTCTTTGAATTCCCAGTCAGACACTGGCACTATATGGCAGTAGCAAGAAATGAGGGTATTTGTATTCCCAATATATTCTTTGAATTCCCAGTCAGACAATGGCACTGTATACCAGTAGTAAAAATTGTGGGTGTATATAGCCCCAATTCTATTGCTAGGGGACTTGCAGGGTATTTCTGGGGTGAAGGTGGGGGGGCACACCGTTGGAACGGGTATCGGGGTATATATCGGGTATACGGGAATACACTGACAGTGTATTCCATTCAGGATCCTGGGAAAGCTGGGTTGCGGCGATTGAGCCCGTCAGTGCCACGTTACACTGACAAGCTTCTCCCTGGAATTTAGCTCTTACAAGAGCTGTTGGTTGTCTTCTCCTTCCTATCCTAGCCTGTCCCTGCCTACCCAGAATCTAAGCCCTAGCTAGCTGGACGGAAACCTCCGTCCTCGGTGAATTGCAAGCTCAGAATGACGCGAACCTGGGCGGCGCTGTTCTTTTAAATTAGAGGTCACATGTATTCGGCAGCCAATGGGTTTTGCCTACTTTTTTCAACGTCACCGGTGTCGTAGTTCCTGTCCCACCTACCCTGCGCTGTTATTGGAGCAAAAAAGGCGCCAGGGAAGGTGGGAGGGGAATCGAGTAATGGCGCACTTTACCACGCGGTGTTCGATTCGATTCGAACATGCCGAACAGCCTAATATCCGATCGAACATGAGTTCGATAGAACACTGTTCGCTCATCTCTAGTAGTGATGAGTGAGTAGTGAAATGTTCGAGATTCGAGATTCGTTTCAAGTAGAGCCTCAATATTCGACTATTCAATCAAATATTGAACCCCATTATAGTCTATGGGAAAAAATGCTCGTTTCAGGGGAAACCTCTATTTGACTAAAGGAGAGTCACCAAGTCCACGAGTAGCAGGAGGAGAGTGGTTATGAGGAGTGAAGTGCAGCTTAAGAGTGTTGAAGACGAGCGCTGTGCAGTTAAAGCGCACGGACCCCATAGACTATAACGGGGTCCGTGTGCTTGCAGTGCACTGCCTGCATGAATGATTTGTGCAGGCAGTGCACAGCAAGCACACAGACCCCATTATAGTCTACGAGGTCTGTGCGCTTTAACTGCACGGCGCTTGCAGTTGCACTGATATTCTGTTTGGGGGGTCCTCCTGCGGACTCCTTTCGGACGGGAGGCAAGCAGAAATGTGAATCGGCCCTAAAAGCAAAGTGGAAGGTGTAGGACATGGCGCGAGAAGAATGATAGACCCGCAGGATAGTATTCGTTCAAGATATCCCTGTGTGGACTCCCCAAATGGATTACTGAACGCAGATGTGAACCAGGCCTGAGGGAGGTGAAAAAATAAAAAACATTCATACCCACCCTCTCTCACCTTTTTTTGGCCTCTTTGCAGTTTCCGATGCTGTTTCTTGCTCTTCTTTCAGTAATTTTTGGCTCTATCCAAATTTCCTTGACTGGAAATGAATAAGGGACCCAACCCGTCCTAATATGAAATTTCTGGAGGTTCATCCATCTCTAGACCTGTCCAAAGAGCCCAGCATATCAGCACCATCCTACAGATAGATAGGTTAGGTTGGGAATTGGTGCCTCTGTTGTCAAGATTTTGTCTATTGTCTTTGGTCAAAATGCAAGTAAGTTGTTTGGAGCATTAAGGGTGTTTCTATCGCTCCAAAAAGGTAAGTGGCAATTTCCTCATTGGTCCAAAGAGCTCATTTATATATTGGCAAAAACAGCCATATTTTGGCGGCAGAGGCACAAGGACAAAGCGCCATTTATCTTCGGTGACGGTAACCTATCTATCTGCAGGGATGGGTTGATATGCTGGGTTCTGGTGATAGATTACCTTTAAAGGACCTGTCAATTTTTTGTAAGTCATTTTGAAGAATATTTTTTTTTATAACTCCTTACACTATAACTTTTTAAAAATAAATTGACATCTGGGCGGTATCAGATGGGGGTGTGTCCCTGCACGGTCTCATACTGTCCAATCAGTGCTGAGAGTGAAGACTGTGCTGGTACACACCCCTCTGACAAGCGGAAATCTTAAGCATTTTCAGTAATGTTCCTTGGACATCCCTTTGCTTATGCAAGTGGATTATATGTGATTTCTTCCGGTGAAAGTACTTGTGTGAACATTAGCTTCTCTCTGCACGGTAATGTAATATCACAGATTCCTATGGGAATACTTTTTGCTAGGTGGTTGCAGCCATAAGTCACTTTAAAGATGAGAAGAATTGTTGGATGACATCCAGTTGTGGTCTCGGGTAGCGGATACAAAACTGCACTGAAATAGCAATTAACCATTAAAACAATCCTATAAATGACCATAGGATTTGCAAAAGTAAAGGGTAGATTCACACAGGATAGATGTCAAGCAATTTTTTAAATGAAATAAATTCAGTATTGGAAAAAGTGTTTTCCGGGTCTAACGTATTGATAACCTGTCCCTAGAAATGGTATTAACTATCAGACCTGGGAACCCCACTGATCAGCTGTTCCCAGAAACCAATACATGAAGAATGGAGTTTGAAGCACACAGCTCCGTTCTTTATGTAGTGGCCAAATGAAGTCACTGCAGATCAGCTCCTATTCAAGTGAATGGGAACTGATCTGCAGTACCTGGTCTGACCACTACACTGAGAACAGAGCTCTCTGCTTCCTGCTCCATTCTTTATGTATGAGCTGCTGGGAGTAACCAATTGGACCATCGCTGAACTGATATTGATGACCTATTCTAAGGATAGCTTTTCAATATATTTGACCCCAAAAGTGATTTTTTTTTTGCTCCCACTCCTTATTTTGAAAACGATGTGAATTTGGCAAAGTGTGGAGAAGTGAAATATCGATATTCCTTGTTTACATACTGACATGTACAATATAGATCCAACCTAAAAGTAATGACTTATAGACTTATTGTAACCCCATCACTAAGTAGATCACCACAAATCATACAACAACTCTAAGAATTTATGTTTAATATTAATGAACGTCTTAAATCCTTTTTGTGCAGAGAGAAGATTTCCAGATGTATGAGAAGTATTGTCAGAATAAGCCCCGCTCAGACTCGCTCTGGCGCCAGTTTTCAGATAGCGCTTTCTTTCAGGTACCTAAGCCTGTATTTTTGTCTATGCGGTCTCTTATGAATATTTTTGGATTTGTTAGTTATATCCCTCCTAGAGTTTTTAATTGACCATTGACGCTTTCACTTATGCAGGAATGTCAGAAGAAACTGGAGCACAAACTTGCACTGGACTCTTATCTCTTGAAACCTATACAACGGTTAACCAAATACCAGCTACTACTGAAGGTACGGATCGGGGATTTCTGTAGGACAGGAAGGATCAGGGATGTCTGTAGGGCATGAGGATCGGGGATGTCTGTAGGATAGGGAGGATCAGGGATGTCTGTAGGACAGGGAGGATCAGAGATGTCTGTAGGACAGGGAGGATCAGTGATGTCTGTAGGATAGGGAGGATCAGGGATGTCTGTAGGACAGGGAGGATCAGGGATATCTGTAGGACAGGGAGGATCAGGGATGTCTGTAGGACAGGGAGGATCTGGGATGTCTGTAGGACAGGGAGGATCAGGGATGTCTGTAGGACAGGGAGGATCTGGGATGTCTGTAGGACAGGGAGGATCAGGGATGTCTGTAGGACAGGGAGGATCAGGGATATCTGTAGGACAGGGAGGATCAGGGATATCTGTAGGACAGGGAGGATCAGGGATGTCTGTAGGACATGGAGGATCAGGGATGTCTGTAGGACAGGGAGGATCAGGGATATCTGTAGGACAGGAAGGATCAGGGATGTCTGTAGGACAGGGAGGATCTGGGATGTCTGTAGGACAGGGAGGATCAGGGATGTCTGTAGGACATGGAGGATCAGGGATGTCTGTAGGACAGGGAGGATCAGGGATATCTGTAGGACAGGAAGGATCAGGGATGTCTGTAGGACAGGGAGGATCTGGGATGTCTGTAGGACAGGGAGGATCAGGGATATCTGTAGGATAGGGAGGATCAGGGATATCTGTAGGATAGGGAGGATCAGGGATATCTGTAGGATAGGGAGGATCAGGGATATCTGTAGGATAGGGAGGATCAGGGATATCTGTAGGATAGGGAGGCTCTGGGATGTCTGTAGGACATGGAGGATCAGGGATGTCTGTAGGACAGGGAGGATCAGGGATATCTGTAGGACATGGAGGATCAGGGATGTCTGTAGGACAGGGAGGATCTGGGATGTCTGTAGGACAGGGAGGATCAGGGATATCTGTAGGACAGGGAGGATCAGGGATATCTGTAGGACATGGAGGATCAGGGATGTCTGTAGGACAGGGAGGGTCAGGGATATCTGTAGGATAGGGAGGATCAGGGATATCTGTAGGACAGGGAGGATCAGGGATATCTGTAGGACAGGGAGGATCAGGGATATCTGTAGGACATGGAGGATCAGGGATATCTGTAGGATAGGGAGGATCAGGGATATCTGTAGGATAGGGAGGATCAGGGATATCTGTAGGATAGGGAGGATCAGGGATATCTGTAGGACATGGAGGATCAGGGATATCTGTAGGACAGGGAGGATCAGGGATGTCTGTAGGACAGGGAGGATCAGGGATATCTGTAGGACATGGAGGATCAGGGATGTCTGTAGGACAGGGAGGATCAGGGATATCTGTAGGACATGGAGGATCAGGGATGTCTGTAGGACAGGGAGGATCAGGGATATCTGTAGGATAAGGAGGATCAGGGATCTCTGTAGGACAGGGAAGTTAGGGATATCTGTAGGACATGGAGGATCAGGGATGTCTGTAGGACATGGAGGATCAGGGATATCTGTAGGACAGGGAGGATCAGGGATGTCTGTAGGACAGGGAGGATCAGGGATATCTGTAGGACATGGAGGATCAGGGATGTCTGTAGGACAGGGAGGATCAGGGATATCTGTAGGACATGGAGGATCAGGGATGTCTGTAGGACAGGGAGGATCAGGGATATCTGTAGGATAAGGAGGATCAGGGATCTCTGTAGGACAGGGAAGTTAGGGATATCTGTAGGACATGGAGGATCAGGGATGTCTGTAGGACAGGGAGGATAAGGGATGTCTGTAGGATAGGGAGGATCAGGGATGTCTGTAGGACAGGGAGGATCAGGGATGTCTGTAGGACAGGGAGGATCAGGGATGTCTGTAGGACAGGGAGGATCAGGGATATCTGTAGGACAGGGAGGATCAGGGATATCTGTAGGACAGGGAGGATCAGGGATATCTGTAGGACAGGGAGGATCAGGGATGTCTGTAGGATAAGGAGGATCAGGGATCTCTGTAGGACAGGGAGGATCAGGGATCTCTGTAGGACAGGGAGGATAAGGGATATCTGTAGGACAGGGAGGATCAGGGATATCTGTAGGATAAGGAGGATCAGGGATCTCTGTAGGACAGGGAGGATCAGGGATCTCTGTAGGACAGGGAGGATAAGGGATATCTGTAGGACAGGGAGGATCAGTGATGTCTGTAGGACAGGGAGGATCAGGGATATCTGTAGGACAGGGAGGATCAGGGATGTCTGTAGGACAGGGAGGATCAGGGATATCTGTAGGATAGGGAGGATCAGGGATATCTGTAGGATAGGGAGGATCAGGGATATCTGTAGGATAGGGAGGATCAGGGATATCTGTAGGACATGGAGGATCAGGGATATCTGTAGGACAGGGAGGATCAGGGATGACTGTAGGACAGGGAGGATCAGGGATATCTGTAGGACATGGAGGATCAGGGATGTCTGTAGGACAGGGAGGATCAGGGATATCTGTAGGACATGGAGGATCAGGGATGTCTGTAGGACAGGGAGGATCAGGGATGTCTGTAGGACAGGGAGAATCAGGGATGTCTGTAGGACAGGGAGGATCAGGGATATCTGTAGGACAGGGAGGATCAGGGATATCTGTAGGACAGGGAGGATAAGGGATGTCTGTAGGATAGGGAGGACCAGGGATATCTGTAGGACAGGGAGGATCAGGGATATCTGTAGGATAAGGAGGATCAGGGATCTCTGTAGGACAGGGAAGTTAGGGATATCTGTAGGACATGGAGGATCAGGGATGTCTGTAGGACAGGGAGGATAAGGGATGTCTGTAGGATAGGGAGGATCAGGGATGTCTGTAGGACAGGGAGGATCAGGGATGTCTGTAGGACAGGGAGGATCAGGGATATCTGTAGGACAGGGAGGATCAGAGATGTCTGTAGGACAGGGAGGATCAGGGATATCTGTAGGACAGGGAGGATCAGGGATATCTGTAGGATAGGGAGGATCAGGGATATCTGTAGGACAGGGAGGATCAGGGATATCTGTAGGACATGGAGGATCAGGGATGTCTGTAGGACAGGGAGGATCAGGGATATCTGTAGGACAGGGAGGATCAGGGATATCTGTAGGACAGGGAGGATCAGGGATATCTGTAGGACAGGGAGGATCAGGGATATCTGTAGGATAAGGAGGATCAGGGATCTCTGTAGGACAGGGAGGATAAGGGATATCTGTAGGACAGGGAGGATCAGTGATGTCTGTAGGACAGGGAGGATCAGGGATATCTGTAGGACATGGAGGATCAGGGATATCTGTAGGACAGGGAGGATCAGGGATGTCTGTAGGACAGGGAGGATCAGGGATGTCTGTAGGACAGGGAGGATAATGGATGTCTGTAGGATAGGGAGGATCAGGGATGTCTGTAGGACAGGGAGGATCAGGGATGTCTGTAGGACAGGGAGGATCAGGGATATCTGTAGGACAGGGAGGATAAGGGATGTCTGTAGGACAGGGAGGATCAGGGATATCTGTAGGACAGGGAGGATAAGGGATGTCTGTAGGATAGGGAGGATCAGGGATGTCTGTAGGACAGGGAGGATCAGGGATATCTGTAGGACAGGGAGGATAAGGGATGTCTGTTGGATAGAGAGGATCAGGGATGTCTGTAGGACAGGGAGGATCAGGGATATCTGTAGGACAGGGAGGATCAGAGATGTCTGTAGGACAGGGAGGATAAGGGATGTCTGTAGGACAGGGAGGATCAGAGATGTCTGTAGGACAGGGAGGATAAGGGATGTCTGTAGGACAGGGAGGATCAGGGATGTCTGTAGGACAGGGAGGATAAGGGATGTCTGTAGGATAGGGAGGATCAGGGATGTCAATTATAAATACTAGCCCCCTTATATTTAGTTCCCCCTATAAATAATAGCTCCCCTATAAATAATAGTTTGTCCCCTTAGGTAATTCCTTTCCCTTATCAGAAAACAATAAATCTTGTACTCACCTTACCGGTTTCCCATCATGAGCGGAGCAGCTGAAGATTCTCCCTGTAGTAGTAGCACAGGCGGCACGATGCAGTGATGTCATCACACCACCTGCGTTGTGATGTCCTGTGTGCTACCGCTGGTTCTCTATGGCAGAGCAGGGACCTTTCAGCTCCCTGCTCTGCCATAGGATTTAACAGTATTGACATGCACAGCACACCTATACAACTGTGTTTATAGGCTAAAAGCCTGAAGCTCCGGATCCCGGGGCCCCTTTGGTGCAGTATCTCTATTCCTAAGGCCTTTGGAAATATGTGTTTTCCAATGGTCTTAGGCAACCCCTGTGAAAGGGTTGTTCAACCCCCAAAGGGGTAGCTACATACACACATATATTTTATTTCAATATCAGTTCACGTTTTGATTTCAATGAACATGACAGATCTAAGATACATTTATGGGTAAAACCCAATGATTTGCTATACAATGCACTAAAGCCTGCTCCACCTGTAATAAAATAACATTTGCTAATATTGTATATTGACAGGAATTAATAAAGTATAGTATTAATACGGACGGAGTGCAAGAGTTACAGGAAGCTTTGGTCTCCATGTTGGACCTATTAAAATCCGTCAATGACTCCATGCATCAGATCGCTATAACAGGGTACAATGTGAGTATGGACGTTTCGTGATACAAACTGCATTTACTAATGGAAATTTGCTAGAATTTTGGCTTAATCTGTGCCTACGTGTCTTATACCACATTTATTGTTTTAGACTTTTGCACCTTGTCCAAAAAAACATAATAAAAGTATAAAATAATAAAAAACAAATACTCTATAGCAGGTGAATATACTGTATATGGTCACAGAATACACTCATACCGTATATTGCAAAAATTAGATACTGATTCCCATTTTAGTCTTATTAATCTTTGTTTTCCCTTCATAGGGAGATATAAATGATCTAGGCCGCATACTGATGCAAGGTTCTTTCAGTGTGTGGATTGCTCATAAGAAGGGACCCACAAAGATGAAGGAACTTGCCCGCTTTAAGCCCATGCAGAGACATCTCTTCCTCTACGAAAGGGCAATAGTATTCTGCAAAAGGAGAGAAGAACATGGAGATGGACATGACAAGACCCCATCTTATAGTTTCAAGCACTTCCTCAAGGTTTGTGGACAAAGACGTGGCTTAAAACTTATGTAATGGGGCCCCAGTGGCATAACTACCGCCGTAGCAGCAGAGGTAGCTGCCACAGGGCCCGGGACATTAGGGGCCCGGTGACAGCCGCTACCGCTGCTATCATTATACTCGGGGGTCTTTTTGGACCCCCGAGTATAATGATTGGCGGACCGGGAGAGATAAGAAACATAAAAAACACTGTTACTTACCTCTCCACGATCCGGGCAGACTTCGGCCTGCGTCCCGGGTCATGTGACGTCTGACGTCATTGAAGATTGACTATTTCGGAGGCCGACAGCATAGGAGATGGGAGATAGGTAAGTAACAGAGTTTTTTTTAATGTTTTTCTCCACCTGGGTCTCCGATTATTATACTCTGGGGTCTGAAAAGACCCCAGAGTATAATAATTGTTTATGGGTGTCCACTATGGGCTATAATACTGTGTGCAGGGGCCACTATGGGGGATAATACTGTGTGCAGGGGCCACTATGGGGGAAACTACTGTGTGCAGGGGCCACTATGGGGGATAATACTGTGTGCAGGGGACACTATGGGGGATAATACTGTGTGCAGGGGCCACTATGGGACATAATACTGTGGCAGGGGCCACTGAGGGACATAATACTGTGTGCAGGGGCCACTATGGGGGAAACTACTGTGTGCAGGGGCCACTATGGGGGATAATACTGTGTGCAGGGGACACTATGGGATATAATTCTGTGTGCAGGGGCCACTATGGGGGATAATACTGTGTGCAGGGCCACTATGGGGGATAATACTGTGTGCAGGGGCCACTATGGGGGAAACTACTGTGTGCAGGGGCCACTATGGGGGATAATACTGTGTGCAGGGGACACTATGGGGGATAATACTGTGTGCAGGGTCCACTATGGGGGAAACTACTGTGTGCAGGGGCCACTATGTGGGATAATACTGTGTGCAGGGGACACTATGGGGGATAATACTGTGTGCAGTGGCCACTATGGGGGATAATACTGTGTGCAGTGGCCACTATGGGATATAATACTGTGTGCAGGGGCCACTATGGGGTATAATACTGTGTGCAGGGGACACTATGGGGGATAATACTGTGTGCAGGGGCCACTATGGGGGAAACTACTGTGTGCAGGGGCCACTATGGGGGATAATACTGTGTGCAGGGGACACTATGGGGGATAATTCTGTGTGCAGTGGCCACTATGGGGGATAATACTGTGTGCAGTGGCCACTATGGGATATAATACTGTGTGCAGGGGCCACTATGGGGCATAATACTGTGTGCAGGGGACACTATGGGGTATAATACTGTGTGCAGGGGCCACTATGGGGGAAACTACTGTGTGCAGGGGCCACTATGGGGTATAATACTGTGTGCAGGGGCCACTATGGGAGATAATACTGTGTGCAGGGGACACTATGGGGGATAATACTGTGTGCAGGGGCCACTATGGGGGATAATACTGTGTGCAGGGGTCACTATGGGGGATAATACTGTGTGCAGGGGCCACTATGGGGTATAATACTGTGTGCAGGAGCCACTATGGGGCATAATACTGTGTGCAGGGGCCACTATGAAGATAATACTGTGTGCAGGGGACACTATGGGGGATAGTACTGTGTGCAGGGGCCACTATGGGGGATAATACTGTGTGCAGGGGACACTATGGGGTATAATACTGTGTGCAGGGGACACTATGGGGGAAACTACTGTGTGCAGGGGCCACTATGGGGGATAATACTGTGTGCAGGGGCCACTATGGGGGAAACTACTGTGTGCAGGGGACACTATGGGGGATAATACTGTGTGCAGTGGCCACTATGGGGGATAATACTGTGTGCAGGGGCAACTATGGGGGATAATACTGTGTGCAGGGGACACTATGGGGTATAATACTGTGTGCAGGGGCCACTATGGGGGAAACTACTGTGTGCAGGGGCCACTATGGGGGATAATACTGTGTGCAGGGGCCACTATGGGGGAAACTACTGTGTGCAGGGGACACTATGGGGGATAATACTGTGTGCAGTGGCCACTATGGGGGATAATACTGTGTGCAGTGGCCACTATGGGGCCCCAGTGGCATAACTACCGCTGTAGCAGCAGAGGTAGCTGCCACAGGGCCCGGGACATTAGGGGCCCGGTGACAGCCGCTACCGCTGCTATCATTATACTCGGGGGTCTTTTTGGACCCCCGAGTATAATGATTGGCGGACCGGGAGAGATAAGAAACATAAAAAACACTGTTACTTACCTCTCCACGATCCGGGCAGACTTCAGCCTGCGTCCCGGGTCATGTGACGTCTGACGTCATTGAAGATTGACTACTTCGGAAGCCGACAGCATAGGAGATGGGAGATAGGTAAGTAACAGAGTTTTTTTAATGTTTTTCTCCACCTGGGTCTCCGATTATTATACTCTGGGGTCTGAAAAGACCCCAGAGTATAATAATTGTTTATGGGTGTCCACTATGGGCTATAATACTGTGTGCAGGGGCCACTATGGGGGATAATACTGTGTGCAGGGGCCACTATGGGGTATAATACTGTGTGCAGGGGACACTATGGGGGATAATACTGTGTGCAGGGGCCACTATGGGGGAAACTACTGTGTGCAGGGGCCACTATGGGGGATAATACTGTGTGCAGGGGACATTATGGGGGATAATACTGTGTGCAGGGGCCACTATGGGGCATAATACTGTGTGCAGGGGCCACTGAGGGACATAATACTGTGTGCAGGGGCCACTATGGGGGAAACTACTGTGTGCAGGGGCCACTATGGGGGATAATACTGTGTGCAGTGGTCACTATGGGGGATAATACTGTGTGCAGGGGCCACTATGGGATATAATACTGTGTGCAGGGGCCACTATGGGGCATAATACTGTGTGCAGGGGCCACTATGAAGATAATACTGTGTGCAGGGGACACTATGGGGGATAGTACTGTGTGCAGGGGCCACTATGGGGGATAATACTGTGTGCAGGGGCAACTATGGGGGATAATACTGTGTGCAGGGGACACTATGGGGTATAATACTGTGTGCAGGGGACACTATGGGGGATAATACTGTGTGCAGGGGCCACTATGGAGCATAATACTGTGTGCAGGGGCCACTATGGGGGAAACTACTGTGTGCAGGGGCCACTATGGGGGATAATACTGTGTGCAGGGGCCACTATGGGGGAAACTACTGTGTGCAGGGGACACTATGGGGGATAATACTGTGTGCAGTGGCCACTATGGGGGATAATACTGTGTGCAGTGGCCACTATGGGGCCCCAGTGGCATAACTACCGCTGTAGCAGCAGAGGTAGCTGCCACAGGGCCCGGGACATTAGGGGCCCGGTGACAGCCGCTACCGCTGCTATCATTATACTCGGGGGTCTTTTTGGACCCCCGAGTATAATGATTGGCGGACCGGGAGAGATAAGAAACATAAAAAACACTTTTACTTACCTCTCCACGATCCGGGCAGACTTCGGCCTGCGTCCCGGGTCATGTGACGTCTGACGTCATTGAAGATTGACTACTTCGGAAGCCGACAGCATAGGAGATGGGAGATAGGTAAGTAACAGAGTTTTTTTTAATGTTTTTCTCCACCTGGGTCTCCGATTATTATACTCTGGGGTCTGAAAAGACCCCAGAGTATAATAATTGTTTATGGGTGTCCACTATGGGCTATAATACTGTGTGCAGGGGCCACTATGGGGGATAATACTGTGTGCAGGGGCCACTATGGGACATAATACTGTGTGCAGGGGACACTATGGGGTATAATACTGTGTGCAGGGGACACTATGGGGGATAATACTGTGTGCAGGGGCCACTATGGGGGAAACTACTGTGTGCAGGGGCCACTATGGGGGATAATACTGTGTGCAGGGGACACTATGGGGGATAATACTGTGTGCAGGGGCCACTATGGGGGAAACTACTGTGTGCAGGGGCCACTATGGGGGATAATACTGTGTGCAGGTGACACTATGGGGGATAATACTGTGTGCAGTGGCCACTATGGAGGATAATACTGTGTGCAGTGGCCACTATGGGATATAATACTGTGTGCAGGGGCCACTATGGGGTATAATACTGTGTGCAGGGGACATTATGGGGGATAATACTGTGTGCAGGGGCCACTATGGGGGAAACTACTGTGTGCAGGGGTCACTATGGGGGATAATACTGTGTGCAGGGGACACTATGGGGGATAATACTGTGTGCATGGGGCCACTATGGGGGATAATACTGTGTGCAGGGCCACTATGGGGGATAATACTGTGTGCAGGGGCCACTATGGGGGATAATACTGTGTGCAGGGGCCACTATGGGGGATAATACTGTGTGCAGGGGACACTATGGGGGATAATACTGTGTGCAGGGCCACTATGGGGGATAATACTGTGTGCAGGGGCCACTATGGGGGAAACTACTGTGTGCAGGGGCCACTATGGGGCATAATACTGTGTGCAGGGGACACTATGGGGTATAATACTGTGTGCAGGGGCCACTATGGGGGAAACTACTGTGTGCAGGGGCCGCTATGGGGGATAATACTGTGTGCAGGGGACACTATGGGGGATAATACTGTGTGCAGGGGCCCCTATGGGGGATAATACTGTGTGCAGGGGTCACTATGGGGGATAATACTGTGTGCAGGGGCCACTATGGGATATAATACTGTGTGCAGGGGCCACTATGGGGCATAATACTGTGTGCAGGGGCCACTATGAAGATAATACTGTGTGCAGGGGCCACTATGGGGGATAGTACTGTGTGCAGGGGCCACTATGGGGGATAATACTGTGTGCAGGGGCAACTATGGGGGATAATACTGTGTGCAGGGGACACTATGGGGTATAATACTGTGTGCAGGGGACACTATGGGGGATAATACTGTGTGCAGGGGCCACTATGGGGGATAATACTGTGTGCAGGGGCAACTATGGGGGATAATACTGTGTGCAGGGGACACTATGGGGGATAATACTGTGTGCAGGGGCCACTATGGGGGATAATACTGTGTGCAGGGGCCACTATGGGGGAAACTACTGTGTGCAGGGGCCACTATGGGGCATAATGCTGTGTGCAGGGGCCACTATGGGCATAATACTGTGTGAAGGGGACACTAAGGGACATAATACTGTGTGAAGGGGCCACTATGGGGGATAATACTGTGTGCAGGGGCCACTATGGGGGATAATACTGTGTTCAGGGGCCACTAAGGGACATAATACTGTGTGAAGGGGCCACTATGGGGGATAATACTGTGTGCAGGGGCCACTATGGGGGATAATACTGTGTTCAGGGGCCACTAAGGGACATAATACTGTGTGAAGGGGCCACTATGGGGGATAATACTGTGTTCAGGGGCCACTATGGGACATAATACTGTGTGCAGGGGCCACTATGGGGCATAATACTGTATGGAGGGGCCACTATGGGACATAATACTGTGTGCAGGGGACACTAAGGGACATAATACTGTGTGCAGGGGCCACTATGGAGCATAATACTGTGTGCAGGGGCCACTATGGGGCATAATAGTGTGTGCAGGGGCCACTATGGGGGATAATAGAGCGCGCAGGAATGCGTAGGAGGGCGTCGGCCGAGGTCTTCAGCGTCAGTGTTGGTTGGGGGGAGGGGGCATGTTAAAAGTTCGCCATGGGGCCCCGCCATTCCTAGTTACGCCACTGTGGGGCCCCTATTTCCCTTGCAGCACTTAGAATAGGGATGTGTTTTATGTCTTATGGGGTCACCTCCGGTAGTGACTGCTACTGCTTCCCCCTTTGTTCTTGGATATTATTGTATGTTAGGTCTGAGCTATGAGTAGGAATTACAGAGATTTACCTTCCTCCTCCTTCCTTTTAGATGAATGCTGTCGGCATCACTGAAAATGTTAAGGGTGATAACCGCAAATTTGAGATTTGGTACAGCGGCCGAGAAGAAGTTTATGTTGTACAGGTTTGATTTTTTAACTACTTTAATCATTTTTAAATATCTCCATGTGAATTAAAGAGGACTTGTATGTAACTACATGAATTCCCCTTCAAACAACAATTCTCAAACATCTTTTCTTACAAGTCTTACATTGTGCGGTTCCTCCGTTAATCCTCCTGGAAAGATATGAATACTGTAAGTTGTCAAGTAGGATTTACCAGTCAAAGGGGCGGATCCGTACACAATCTGACATTGCCGGCACTGATTGGACAGAGTCAGAATGTGCAGGGACACACCCACAATTACAAAACATTCTTTATTAATTTATTCATAAATTTCCTGTTGGAATAACAGAGGAACGGCGCAACACAGAGTTATAAGAAAAGAGACTTCAGAATTCTAATTTTAAAGGGGTTGTCGAGGATTTGGATCAATAGATGGGTAGCCAAGGTTAGTGTAAAAGAAAAAAAAAAAGGCAACTCACACTCATTGCTCCAACTCTACTTTCCATCACAAGCTGGGACTTGCAATGCTGGAAGCCCTGAAGTTTAGATGACCACCGAGACCAATCATTGACCTCAGCGGTCGCTGGACAGAGACAGGTGACATCATTCATATATGTCACTGGTTCCTTACTTGCAACTGGGGAGGGTGACTACAAGGGAATGAAAATATTTATTAAAACAGACATTCCAGGAGTGGGGACAGGTCTTCTTAAAAGGATATCTTCACTTATAGGGTCAATTCTAACGGGCAGTTCACACTACTGTTATTAATGTCCGTTGCTGTCTTCTGTTATAGGATGACAGCAATGGACATTAAACTGTCACAGAGAACGGTCACAGACTGATTCTGTGCCCGTTCCATTGACAGTAATGTAAACAACATGATTGAAACTATTTTTTGTCGTAATTGTTTCTTTGTAATGGAAGATACTGCGCATGCACCCGCGCCATTTTTGATAGAACTTTTACGTTATATAAAAGTTAAGTTTAATATAACTTTAGCGGTGCCTGAATAGACTTTTTAAAGGCTATTCACGCATATGTGGGGCTCTATCAGCATAATTTTGCTGATAGAGCCCCTTTAATGTCTGTTGCTGTCTTCCTATGATGGAAGACAACAATGGACATTAGAAATGGTAGTGTGTCTTATTTAGGGCATCTAAGGGGACTCCCTTTGTCAGGCTAAAAACTTGATTTTTTTCTGGAATCAGAGTGGAATATACAGAAAGAATTGTCAGAATCTGTTTGATCCCTAAAGTCTTTAGAAAGCTTTAGAAATGTTCAGAGCGGAATTGCTTATTTGTGCCAAATGTACCCCAGCTAAACCGCACGACACGTGTCTTTATAAAAGGCTTATAAGAACTACAAGTAGCTAATCTCTGTTCCAGGCTCAGACAGCGGATCAGAAGGCAGCATGGCTAAATGAAATCCGGAAGATACTGACCAGACAGCGAGAACTTATAAAAGGTATTAATATACTTCAAATATGCTTGTCCTTATCACGCTGTGCCTATACAGTACATGGTAAGCCATGTCTTACATACACTGTTCATTTTCGGTTGTAGTAGAGAAACTGAAGCAAAATTCCTTTTCAGACCAAGTTGTTCTCTCGCCACAAATCAATGAGGGGTAAGTGACCATTTACTAAGAATTGGCTGCTCTCTTATATACAATGCTAAGCATCTCAACAACAAGGAGGTAAAACATCTCCCCACCTTATACAATGATGGCAAATCTCTATGATCGAGGGGATCGGACTGCCAAGACCCCGTGCTGAGCCTTAAAATAAGATACTGAAATGCAAATTTCCTTTATTCTCAATATTCTCAATATTTTTGGAGGTCCCAGCGGTCAAATCCCCAATAATCATACAGATATAGAAAGATAAGTTACAACCCTCCTAATAATACTCATGAGAAGGGGAGTCCTAGTTCACTATTTGTATTAAGCGGCGGCCGAGCATGTGCGCTGACTTCCATGAGACTGGTGAAATAGCCAAATACTGTATCCCATAGATGTGTTTTATGGGGTCCCGATGGATAGGGTTGAGCCGATCTTGAGATTACAAGATCAATTTTAAAATCTGATCATTTTCCAGCCAATCCTGATCGTAATCGTGAAATTTGCTCGATCGCCGATCGGGATCCAATCTTTCCCGATCCCATGGGAAAATTCACTTTTAGGATTCAGCCAATCTTGAGATTTCAAAATCCGATTTCTGATCTTTTTCCAGCTGATCGCTATCGTGAATTTTGCTCATTTGCCGATTGGGATCCAATCTTTCGCGATCCCGAGCGCTCAACCCTAGTCAATGCTTCTCTATGGGAAAAGTCACTTTTAGGGTTGAGCCGATCTTGAGATTTCAAAATCCGATTCCCGATCATTTTCCAGCCGATCACAATCGTGACATTTGCTCATTCGCCGATCGGGATCCGATCTTTCCTGATCCCGATCGCTCAACCCTCCCCATTGATCAGTATCCTGTAGATAAGTAACAACTGTTGTAAGCAAGTGTAACTAAGTGTGTGAAGTCTTTGTCTCTTTTCCTCCCTTCATACTAATACCTATTTGTACAAGATCAGGTATTACCATCATGCTTGATATCTCATAGAGCTGCTGCCTTGTCCACTTTGCTAGATTATAAGCCTGTTGCATTACATCAGCATGTTCCCTGGGCTCTTCACCCATACTACTGCGACTACTAATGTGACAACTACTAATAATATGGCTACTACCACTAAGTATAAGGTTATTATGGGCCTATGGTATATTTTTCTCTCCTTTTAAAGGAAATTACAGAGGGCATCTGTCAGTTCAGAAGAAAATGACTCGGAAAACTCCAGTCCTATGCTGGAAGGGTTAAACATCTCACCTCAGCATAAACCGCACAAAGGTATGTATCATATACAAATACCATAAAGACGATAACCGAGAAATTGTTATATGTTATATATGGTATGATACCAGTTCAATATATGCCTCATTAAAGGTGCCATACACGGTAGAGTGATGGCGGCCAAACCTGTTGATTTCGGGAGGGCTGGATGACTGCCTAATGTGTACTGATGTGTTCCAACGTTCCCAAAAGATACACACTTGGTAGAATGTGACACAAGGAATGCTATCCTTCTTTACATCCATAGTTTACACTGACCCAAACATTCAAGGGAATTGATAGGGCCGCAATTACGGAGATATATAGGACCTGCAACTCATCAATTCGGCCCAGACACACAGCTGCAGAAATTGAGTTTATTGCCCCATTGAAATATATGGGTCAGTACTTTACTTGCAAAAATACGTTTGTGTGAATGAGGCCTTAACAGTCCCATCCATCAATATAATACTTATTGGATTAGCTACAGACTGACCATCAATAGGAAGGTTTTCATGGCAGTCATTGGATGTAAAATACTGATGGCCTCACCATCACTCTTTAATATAACATGTAAATTCAACCCATAGAATAGACTGCGCCTATAGTTTTAGGATTTTGTCTTCTATATACACAGGATGGCATGGAATGTCACAGTCTTTAGAAATATGTGAAGGTCTCGAAGGATGGTCGAGCCACCATTGTTCTTGTCCTTATTCAGACACAGAAGAGGAGGACACCGTCCAGCTGGTTGGTATTCTGTCTTATTATATCGGTTGTATGTATGCTTTTGTTGGAGGTGGAGAATTACTTAGTGACAGGGTTTCATCGCCGTGTTCTAGCCATTTTTTTTAAGCCCCATTGAAATTAATGGATTTATTCACACAGTTGTTTTATAACAGTCCGTGTGTCTGATTTGCTTAAAAATAAAGCAGCACTGTTTTTATGGAACCCTCAATACTCAAGTATTGGATCATTTCCATGATTATGAGAATAGTATACCATGTGAAGTGATCATGTCTGAACATTATTACATATTAAAAATTTAGATTCAATGTCTAAGTAAAACTCGGTAACTCCTACGCAGTGACTGGGGTGGAATGGGTGTGGACGCACAGGTGAGTTTGGGCCTCCGTATTTCCAGGCAGTGTTACAGTTTGTGCTGTCCTGATGATGGGCCAAGATGAAATGCTTTATTCTACCGACTCTATATGAATGTCTGTACATTGCTCTGTTTGTGTGACTATGTTGTAATTGCCTTGCATGCTATGTCGTAGTCTCCTGGTAAATACAAGGCCCTGGCTGACTGCAAGAAGAGAGGCTCGGATGATGTACTGGTGAAAAATGGAGATGTTATCCAGCTTTTACAGGAAGATGCTGAGGGACAGTGGTACTGGCTTCGTTCATTCTTCATACTCTTATAACCTAAGCTAAATCTTTGACATGATAGCTCCTTTGGTGGTGCTGCAGGAGGTGACCACTTGTTGTCTAGTTCCCTTGTAAATTCCAGCTGATGACTGCCGGCTCCAGTAGCAGGACCCGCTGTATCAGCAACACGAGGAAGGGTTAAAATCAGACACAAGGGGAGAGGGCCCCTCATGTGTTATGGGGCAATCCAGAATACACTTAGTGGATCGGTTAATAGATGGATGTACACCATACTTTGGTTAGAAAAAAATGAACGGTTATCATTTTTTTGCATCTATTAAACAGATACTAAAAACGTGGAGTGAAGGGCTCCTTAGAAGACTATTACTAAGAAGTCAAAGCCCATAGATGCTTAAAGATTTGGGCATCGTTCACATCTGCGTCGGAGTCTCCATTGTAGATTCCAGGGAAAATCTTCAGAGAGAAAAGTTCTGCGCGGAGTATTTTTCTCTCCACTGGTTTCAGTATAAAACCGGCAGATACCCATCGAACACCAGGTGGAGTCCATTATAGTCTATGGGGACTGCAGGTGTCTGCGAATAATTGCTGTTTCAGCAGATGCCTGTCCGTTGTTCAGGTACCATGGTGGATTTGGACAACTGTAGAGCTTGGTGCAAGTGTGAACCTATCCTTATCTGTTATTTTATAGAACTAGTCTTTGTGACGTGGTAGATGTTTTGATGGGTGGGACCTGGATAATGCTACTCCAAATGTTTGCTAAAATGCAGGAAGCATTCATCTTAGACCATGGACCATCTTTATGGATTAGTTCTTCTCTGTTCTCCTTCTAAGATGGAGAGAGCAGTGTACAGATCTATAGAAGATCTATGAGCCGCTACACCCTCCAAGGAGAGCAAACCTTAAATGAAAGATCGCTATGAGGTGTCAAAAATTTTACTAAACAAACCAAGCCTCATGCCATCAAACTTACATTTGTCCTCGTACAACCTTGGTAGCTGCAACGCAAATATACTGTATTTTATGATAGTGAATTGAGCCATAGTGACCTTTGTGTCTTCATGATAACAGGTTGGTGAAGAATCTGAACAGAAAAAAAGAAGGATGGATTCATGGAAACAACTTACAAATTATCATTGGTGAATGTAGGATGCGGGCATCCAAAATTACAGGTAACACTTGAAGTGGTGCAAGCAAGTCCACCTGTATAAAGCTGATGCTGGCTGGTCATTTTAAAGAGTCTCCCATTAGAATCTACCATTTTACCTTTGCTAGTCTTTTCATATTTGTTGTATATATGTATATATATAATATTAACAATAGTGTTTCCATAGAATAAATTCCCTTCAAAATCAGTAAAAACCCGACCCATCTCCCAAGTTCCCAATACACCACCCTAAAGTGACCTCCTGAATGTGATCATTTTATAATCCCTAATTTGATTTCCTATAGAATGGTGAATATTTATAGCCACATGTGAGCTGTTTATCATCAGATCTGTCGGCTTCTGTTAGTTATTACAATATAAGCTGACTTCCATCCCACTAAGCTAACATAGCGCGCGGTATCGGTCTTACAGATAAGGCTGAGTGGAGTTTTGGTTTCTGTGTTACTCTGCTCTATTTGGCACTCAATGAGCATTTAGTTGTGTAATAAATCACCATTTGACTAAGGGCCGGTTCTGTATCCTGATATCTAATGTTACTACTGGATTCATTTTGTAATAGATTAGGCCAAGTATCTAGATCTGAGTACCTTTATTATAAAAGCATGAGGAAGAGGTCCTATATTTAAAGGGAGATTATTAGGTCAAAAATACAAAAATACATCTTAAACCAATAATAGTGCCTTTAATAGGAGCAGATACATACCTTTGTGACCACAAACCAATGAAGCAGTTCTTAGTAGAGATGAGCAAACAGTAAAATGTCCGAGGTTCGATATTCGTTTCGAGTTGCCCCTCAATATTCGACTACTCGAATCGAATATCGAACCCTATTATAGTCTATGGGAGGAAAATGCTTGTTTCAGGGGTAGGCAACATTCGATCAAATTACACTTACTAAGTCCACGAGTGAGGGTTGGGCTGGATCCTCCGAGAAGTCTTCTCCCTGCAGTGACCCCGCGGCGTCTTTCGGCTCTTCATTCACTCTGCCAGGCATCGGGCCTGGGCAGAGCCGACTGCGCATGCCCACACTACAAGCGGACATGCACAGTCGGCTCTGCCCAGGCCCGATGCCTGGCAGAGTGAATGAAGAGCCGGAAGACACAGCGGGGGAGCTGCACGGAGAAGACTTCTAAAGGTAGGAGAAGAACCAGCGTTGATTGGCCGACTGTATAGCATTTGGCCAATCAATGCTGGTTCTGCATCGAACTTTTATATTCGAACAGGGAGTGGTACTCGATCGAGTACAAGTATTTCGAATACCATAGTATTCGATTGAATATCTACTCGATCAAGTACTACTTGCTCATCTCTAGTTCTTAGATAAACATCATTTTATGTACATGCAAAAGAGCCTGAACTGCATTGGGCGCGGGTCTGATTTTCCATCTACTCTCCTCTGAAATACTCACCTAATGATTGATGTTCCAGCCTCTGCCTGCATCACGGTAGTCTGTTGATAAATGTAGCAAATCAGGCTCCTCCCCCAGTGCACTTGCCAACTAATTTGCATATCTATAAAGTGATGATTATTAGAGATGAGCGAGTAGTATTCGATCGAGTATTCGATACGGTATTCGAAATACTCGTACTCAATCGAGTACCACTCGCTATTCGAATGGAAAAGTTCGATGCAGAACCAGCATTGATTGTCCGAATGCTATACAGTCGGCCAATCAACGCTGGTTCCTCTCCTACCTTTAGAAGTGTCCGCTTGTAGTGCCCGATGCCTGGCAGAGTGAATTCAGAGCCGGAAGACGCCGCGGGGACGCTGCACAGAGAAGACTGCACGGAGGATCCAGCCCGACCCTCACTCGTGGACTTGGTAAGTATAATTTGATCGAACGTTGCCTACCCCTGAAACGAGCATTATTCCCCCCATAGACTATAATAGGGTTCGATATTCGATTCGAATAGTCGAATATTGAGGGGCTACTCGAAACGAATATCGAACCTCGAACATTTTACTGTTCGCTCATCTCTAATGATTATCTCTCCATGGCTTCATCGCTTTGGGGCCCTCAAGCTATGTGTCTTCTTCTACTAAAGGCCCAAACATATTACTACTACTCAGCTCAACTTATGATAATGAAATATTATTTAGAGTACTGGGTTTTTGATCTTCACGTATCATCTTTAGTATCTTATTTCTTCTTAGTGAATGTCTTATGTAGTTCTATACAGAACACTAGAGTATATAGCTTGTGATGGTCAGGGAATCTGTACATACTGTAGATGACATCACTTGCCATGGTTCTCTTGAAGTCAATTGAAGCCTAAATTGTTAGAATGCTCATATAGGCACCTTACACCCTTTGTTTCTTATTTTTTGCAGATGCTGCTCTGTGTAGTTCAAGGAAGTTAAGCTCTCCTTGAAACACCCTGTAAATATGACTACGACATAGACCCATGGATGTTGCTAAAGCACTGTTGTCAGAGGCACTGTTACATGTTAATATCGCGACCACTCTTCTCCTACAACATCATCCATGACCTCCCTCTAAAGCCCAGACACCTTTTTCACGTGGACAAAGGACACTTTTAAGAACCTCATTTTGTAAGAAGGTTGTTGTACATTGGAAGATTCCATTTTTACCATGCTCCTTAGTACCATGACCTGATTTTTTCATCTTGGCTAATGAAATGTTTTTAACTGAATGTAAATACGTAAGCGCTGACATTTGTAGAAAATCCATTCCAAGCTCTATACATGTTTTACCGTTTTTGAGTAAAACGCCTGCACTTTATTCATCTTGACTACTTATGTCTTGATGAGGCTTCTCATGAGACAGCAGCTTGACGTTGGCCTTCTTTATATGAACTGGACGGGTTGATCTTGAACATTCTACATTGTTGCCACTACCTGCTTTATGGTGTAATGTGACAAATTGCAATAAAAAAAATAAATCTTGTTCTTCCCTGACATGGAGAAAAAATTTTTTTTATATTGTTCAATGTTTTCATGATGATCAGACATTGGAGGCCAATACCTATAAGATTGTAAGAAGCTCACATGATAACAACCCTGTCCATCCAAGTACGAGAGAGAATATATTTAATCCAATAAATAATGTCTTTTTTTCCATATAGATACACATAATAATAAAAAACTATAGATTGGGGTCCAGATATAGCGACCTATTACTTTTGGTTACCTTGGGCCAGTATCTTGAGTTGGTTTAGCTCTTCTTGTGTTTTTCTAAAGAGTACCAGGGACACAGAATATACAACATGGTGGCAAAGCGGTCACAGAGAGATCACAAGGTGTAGGACTAAAGGGGGCCATACACATTAGATCGATGTTGGACAAACCTGACAATTTCAGAATGGTAAGGATAAATTTGCCCAATCCTTTTTCTCAGTGGTGATGAAACAGGCGTCTTGCAGAAGTTGTTCATACTTGGCTAAGCTGAGTGTATATATGTAGTGGAGAGTCCTGAGGAACACCTCTCTAATAATGAAACAGAAAGCTTGAGAGGTAAAAGAGCAATAGGTGAGGTATAGGGCAGGGCGATTAATCAAAAAATAACCAAAGCCGAACATCAACCAGGATAGCCAATGTGATTTTATTCACATTGGTTATTTTGGTTCAGGTATTAGAATATTTGCAGTTTTGTTTAGTCCGAGCCAAAACTTCTATTCTAGACTCCAGAGTATAAAAAACACAGGGTCAGGGTCGGGGATCAAACATAACAAACAGTGTTACTCACCTCTCCTGCGCTCCAGTATGACTCCTTGTTGTCTTCAGAACTTCTGGCTGATGTGAGGGACCACTAAGGGACTGCTGAAGAGGCCTTACTGGTCATGTGGAGTTGTGATATGTGCATATAATAGTCAAAACATCACATGATGTTGAGGCCCCATCAGTGATCCCTGATGTAAACCTGAGCCCAGGAGAGGTGAGTAATACTATTTTATGTTTGATCAACTCCCCTGGTTCTCCGCTTATACTCCCCAGAGTATAACTGCAGTTTTGATTTGTCCACTTCAGTCCAAACGAGGTGAGAAGAATCTCCAATGTTTAGTCATACTGTAAAAGGGAGGTGAATTAAAATGGACATGACCTAAACAATTGCCATTAACCATAATTGAAGTAAAATACCCAATTAATTGCGAGTTAGATTTGGGTCATAACCGCCCAGCCCTAGTGAGGAATGATCGTATTGTGGTGGCACATGGCTGTTATCACCAAACAACTTCTCCCACCAGTCAATGCAGCAGCAATAATTCTGGTTTCTTGCAGCACCACCTATGCAGAAATAGCATTGAAATCAATAGAGTGGCCGAACAATACAAGGACACGTCAGAATCCACAAGCAGCAAAGACGCACTTAGCAATAGCTCTCCAATCTTCTAACAGATAAGGTCACATACTATCTCACCAGCTTGATCATTTGCTGAAGATTTAGGATCAATATGCTGTGTCACATAATTAATTATTGATTATGTCTCATCAGATTGGTAAATACATGTCACAGTCATAATGAACACTCAGACATGTCAACTGGTAGCATAGACACATAGATTATAGGCAAAAAGGGTTTACTATTGGTTTTCTGCTAAAATACTTCGGTGGCCAAGGATTGATGTTAGCTCTTTATATATCTTGGTATAGTTTCTTGGATATGTATGGTTTCTCGAAATCCCACTCCAGAAGAGGTCCCCAGCAGGTCATGTGATCGCCGGACTGACCTGCTGATTCAAATGCCTTTAGAACGTTCCTTCACATATGGCTAGGTGCTGGATGGTATACACTTATGGCAGTGGGACCGAATGAAACATCCGAATTCAGTGATCAAGAGCTGGCGACCAACACTTTCTCTATATTTATGGGTATGTTTAATTTATGGTTATGTTCACACAACGTATGTCAGTGCTGAATTTGATACGGATTCCGCCTCTAAATCAGTTCGTAATCCTGCCTGAAACCAATCTCTTTTGATTTCAATGGAAGGCAGGCGCTGATTTTTCGTTTAGATGATTTTTTAAGTGTCATATTCGATCTTCAGATGGATATCTCCCATTGAGGTGAATGGGAGGCAAAAAGTACTGCCTGGCAGGTGCAGAATTGCTGCAGAATTTGGTCAAGCAGAAAAATTCAGCTGTGTGAATGGGATCAGTTTGGCACCATGGCATAATAGGCTATTACATACAGTAGACATCCAGACTGTATTTCCCTACCTTAACTTGATCATGTGAACCCAGTTTAAGCTAAGTGTTCAAGTGCTTTTCCCAGAAACATAACCATATATAAGTATGCAGACAATTAAAAGTTAAATTTGATGAATTTTAGATTTTCTCTTACCCTTCGTTCACATCTGCATTGGTGGTATTCCGTCCGGGGAAGTCCGCATGAGGACCCCCCCTTCCGGAACGGAATACCAAACGCAACTCCTAGTGGTGTGCCAGTGAAAGCACACGGACCCCATAGACTATAATGGGGTTCATGTGCTTGCTGCGCACTTTCCGCACGAGTCCTGCAGACAGCATGCGGCAAGCAAATCTATGGGTCCATGTGCTTTCACTGCATAGCACTTGCAGTTGCATTCAGTATTCTGTTCGGGGTTCCAATGCGGACTGACGAACACAGATGTGAACAAAGGGTTACTCTCTATTATCATCTTATTGGTGACAGACCATCTGTTGCCTTGATAAGTTGCCTTTGCATACGACCATGAATGCAGGAACTTCTATGGTCTGGCACTTGTCAGAAACCCAGCCATGATTTCCTTATTATATACAGGTCATCAGGAAGGGACACGAGATGTAAAGAAGAAAAGCCACAAAAAGCATATAATGGAGGGGCAACACGGTGGCTGAGTGGTTAGCCTGGGTTCGAATCCTACCAGGAACAACATCTGCAAGGAGTTTGTATGTATGCCTCCCATTCTACAAAGACATACTAATAGGGAACCAAATGTACAGTATGATCCCTATATGGGGCTCGCAATCTACATAAAAAAAAAGTAAATAATGGCTGATTTTCTACCAGACCATAGAACGTTCCTGCATTCATGGTCTTATCCATTGGCAAGCTATGAAGACAACAGACCGCCACCACTAAGATAGCTAAAAAAAATTCTAATTCTAAAAGTTCTAATTCCCTACAAATTTAAATATGTTCATGGTAAAACTCATTTTACGGCTTTGATCACTACATATACTGTAATATACCTGCAGCGTTGTATGAACAGTGTTCTAGTAGATTTAGTTCACGGTTCCTTTTTCTCTACTTCTAATATCCATTGTAAAGTCTTAAAATTTGTTTCATCGAATAGAACAAATCTTAGATCTCTCATCTAACATATCGAACTGTAGCAAGGGCTTAAACAGAGATCATCTATAACAAAATATTTAGCGGATAATCCAAGCAACTCCTTAACTTTTTAATTTTCTTAGCTAAAGTTAAACATTTCACGATGAGTCATACGGTTTTACAAGAAGAATATTTCCATGAGTGTTAAAGCCAGAACAAGAAAATATCTTCTGCTCTAATCCCATTCTGGATTAAGTGAGTTTTGTGTTACTCAGTATCCAGTCAGTGAATCGGGAGACTCGAGTGTACACTCCATATTTGTCTTTCTCGGCACATTTATCACCCCAGCTGGTAATTCCAGTTAGAAACCAAACACTTCTAAATTCAGAAGAATGTGGGCCGCCACTATCCCCCTGACACGTGTCCTTCTCTTCATCAGAATATCCAGCACAGAACATGGTTGTGGACACATGAAATCGACTTGACTTTTTGCAAGTGGCTCGGTCAATGTTGGGCACGGCCAGCTTCTGAAGTTTTATAGTTGGTCTTCCTTGGAACCTTACATGGCCCCAGCCAGTCACCCAACTGTGTGGGATGGTTTTCAGTAGTTTGTCTGTGAAATCCCTGTTTCCAATGCAGATGGGTCTTGCATAGTCATTGAGTTTGATGGAGTCCGCTAGTTCCACGAGGGCGATGTCATTGTTGTATTTATTCCTGGTGGCGTTGTAGGTGGAATGTGTGATAACTCGCGCTATGTTCAGATATTGTTCAGTACCCTCCGCAACGTCTGTGTTATGGTCTCCTGTTCAATAGAAATGAAAAAGTTTATTGACTCCTATGTATTCGCAATACTCCCCATGTCTTCGATGTCAACAAATACGATGCAAGTCAAATAACCAAATGGAATAAGCCACCAACATAATAACACGATTTAATGGTGACATCTATATTCTATAATAGGATCTAATTATGGGAACGGAAACCTGCAGAACGGAGACCGGGTGCAGATGTGAACGAGCCCTTATATTAGCTATTTCTAGAAGAACATAAGATAACTCAGAAATGATGTATCGTAGTAATATTATACCAATGCAAAAGGAGTTACCGACTTCTGTATTCAGGTATTTTTCAGATTTAATGTGTACCTCTAATTATAAAACAACTAAATGAATAGTACAGGCGAATAAGGAAACTTTGTAATTGTCTTACTTAGGAAATAGGTTTCCTTCTCCATTTTGATATATTAGTCTAAGGAGAGGGGAGGGGGGAGGAGACTGCTGGAAAGCATGCACAATTATCTGAAGCTGCCACACTGTGAATTGGGGAGCCTTTTTAGCCCTGCTATATAAGTGCACAAAATGAGGGAATAAACCAAATAACAGCCTTACGTATAGCACTCTATGGAGAGGGAAGGAGGAGGCTGAGTACAAGATTTGTATTGAATGTAAATGAAGAGTCTGATTAAAGATAAGGGGGAGGAGAGAATCCTAATAAGTGGAGAAGGAAACACATTTCTTTAATAAGATATATTACAAAGTGGCTTGGGTTCCTGAGTCTTTCAGGTACAGTATGAACCACACTTTAAATTGGCTTAAAACATAATATAGAACACTCTAAGGGTTCCTAGGAATATGTCTATCTAATTTCTTAATTAATTAATTAATAGGTCTATAAGGTAAACACAAACGATGTCAGTGTGAAAGTGATATTATTATACTCTGAGGTCTCTCCAGACACCAGAGTATTATAAGGGGAGGCCCAGAGGAGGTGTAAAAACCTCTTTTGGGTCTCCTTGCAATGTCCAGGACTCTCCTGGTGATGTCTAATGCTCCTCTTTGACTTCATTAGCTTTAAGTCACCAATGCGGCCTATGATTGGCCAACCAGAGGTCACATGACGCCACTTGGCATGCCCAATATGGAATATTCGGGTCGATCCAGGCTCGGTATTAACTGATTCGCCCATCTCTAATAGGCACATATTTAGGAAAAGTTGCTTTAGAATCGGAGTTACATTATTCCTCTTTCTTGGGATGGGCATGATAGGAAAAGAACTCAAAGTTCTAATTATCTTCTAATAAAATAATATGTCTGATCAGAGAATCTGCAATATGTGGCACAGCAGTTAGTTACATAGACGGGATTTTACCTGTAACTACCCTGTATTCTCCAGGCACAAGGAAGCAGTGGGCTGCAGTTACTATCCACTTCTCATTTACAATGGATCCACCACAAAATCCTTCACCATTTTTGTTGACAATGTGAATCTAAAAAATAGAAATTATAAAGATAAGTAAAACAAATCTATATCTGGAAGAGGTTGATCTAAAAAGGCTGCTATCAGGCACTAAGTTGGTTTGCTTTGCATATGGTTGCATGGTTGTACATGATCACATGCTACAATATATTGAGTTATATTCGTACCAATAGTGTATATACCCATTGCAAGAAACATGTTCATGTTCACTGATATATAGGTCTCCAAATAACACAGGCTCCTACTGTTTCTATATGGAATTATGTTGTAGGGAACGAGACAGCCGATCTGTACAATCCAGAAAAGAGCCGAATTAGCATATTATGTGCTGAAGCTAACAACACTGATAGCTCAGGAATGGCGGGGGCTACAGAAAAAAATCCAACTGCATCAGAATCAGTGGGGCAGAGCCTATCGAAGGATGGAAATGATTGGAGTTGGTCATTTTTACTCTTTTTGTCTAACTTTACCCCACCTATTAGTTTGGTTTGTTTTTGACAAAGATGCTGTAAAATTAGGATGCATTTTTTGATACACTGTACTGTAGGTAACAAACAACCCACCCTTTCCTGGTAACCCAAACTGCTAAGGCCTAAGTTGTAAAAAGCATTTAAGGCTGGGGCCCCACGTTGCAAAGATACATTGTTTTGGCTCCCCTGGTGGAAACACAGCGGCACAAAACACAACGTATTACAATGGATGAGAGTCTAGCTAATCCCCTGCACACATTACAGAAAAAAATCTGTATTGGAAATAATACGATTTCTAAAACCATCGATGCGTTACTTCTGCGGTCTTTTCCGTAGCACTTTTTGGCTGCGGATCGTCACATGGGGCTCCGGTCTAAAGCACATAATGTGACGCGAGCATGTACACAACTTTTCTTATACATTTTTCCATTTTCATTCTTCATAATTGTTTTATTGTAATGTCGGATTTAGAATACCCCAGTGGATGCAATAAGAGGACGCGATGAGATTCTACCTTCTTTTCTGTTGTATTTAAGCGATTCATGGTGTGATAATTGCTGTGGATTTTCGCTACCAGTTGATTCCCTTGGAGACTAGATAGTGATTAAAGCTACCGAGTCTTCATTAATACAGTAAACTTACCCACAGGGTTTTAGGAGATGAATTTGGGGAACTCGCTCCAGATCCACCAGAAATTATTTTACAGGATGAGAATGTTTAATATGTAGAATAGCGCAGCAGCTGAAGATTTGTCATGTCGATGACTTTCCCTTACAAATCAGGTTGGGATTAGAGATGTGCGAACAGTAAATTGTTCAAGATTTGATATTCGTTTCGAGGAGCCCCTCAGTATTCGACTACTCGAATCGAATATCAAACCCTATTATAGTCTATGGGGGGAAAATGCTCGTTTCAGGGGTAGGCAACATTCGATCAAATTACACTTACCAAGTCCACGAGTGAGGGTCGGGCTGGATCCTCCGAGAAGTCTTCTCCGTGCAGCGTCCCCGCGGCATCTTCCGGCTCTGAATTCACTCTGCCAGGCATCGGGCCTAGGCAGAGCCGACTGTGCATGTCCGTACTACAAGCCTGGCAGAGTGAATGAAGAGCCGGAAGACGCCGCGGGGAAGCTGCACGGAGAAGACTTCTAAAGGTAGGAGCAGAACCAGCGTTTATTGGCCGACTGTATAGCATTCGGCCAATCAATGCTGGTTCTGCAACGAACTTTTCCATTCGAATAGCGAGTGGTACTCGATCGAGTATTTCGAATACTGTAGTATTCGATCGAATACCTACTCAATCGAATACTACTCGCTCATCTCTGGTTGTGATCCTTTAAAGTGAACAAAAGGAGGGCTATATCTGTGGATTGTATGAGCATCTGACTACTGAGACCCCCAAGATCACGTGAATGGAGGTGCTGAGCCCCCATTACTGCGGCAATGGAAAACAGAAGTGATCAGGAATATATGCTACAGTTCCATTTAAAGAGGACCTTTCACCACCTGGGGCACATATGGTTTTATATACCAATATAAAGCCGACAGTGCGATGAATTCAGCGCACTATCAGCTTTCCCGTTCTGTGTCCCCGGTGAAGAGCTATCGGTGCCGGTACCATAGCTCTTCACTGTCAGAAGGGCATTTCTGTCAGTCAGTCAGCAACGCCCTTCCTCACAGTAGCGCCGTACCAAAGAACAGGAAAGACGAATTCAGCGCACTGTTGGCTTTCTAGCGGTATATTAAACCACATGTGCCCCAGGTGATGAAAGGTCCTCTTTAATGTATATGCAAATGTCAGCGATCGCTGCACACTGTGAGTGGCTATCTCTGTCAGTCCCTGAACACTTAGGCCGGGTTCACACGGAGTATTGTGGCTCGTCATTTGGTACGTAGACGCCGCGGGATCTTATGCGGGCCATATACGCTCCCATGGTTTTCAATGGGAGCCGGTCCGGTCCGCTGCAAAATCACGGCCGCAAAATAGCTCCGCGTGTACGGTACCATCTCCCATTGAAAACAATGGGAGCGTATACGGCCCGCATGTTGCGCTGTGAAACCTAATAATAGTGAATGTGATCCTGTAGAAATCCAGCAGGTTCAGATTTTTGTCAATTGCCATGTTGTAATTGTAGTAATGTAAGCACATTGATTGTCACTAGGTGTGATGTAGTAATACAGTATTACAATGTTATATCACAAAACTACAAGTCGCCATGTGGTCCTAGCCTAGTACTGTACAATCTAGAAATGTATGTGAAGAATAGCTATGTGCAGACCGCTGCTAAGTTACCCATTATTGAACGGAAATCAAAGCATTCTTGCTGCGACACCGGGTGTAAAATCATGTCTTTGATACTGGATGTAATGAATAAAAAAAATCCTTTTCAACTATAAAGCCTGATGCTAAACCAGAGCCAAGAGTAAGTTGCTGGAAATGATGGGAAATATTATGAGATTTTATGTCTCATCCAATTAGAGCCATCAGAGAAAAATGCGCCATTATCTACAAGATAATAAAATAGTATAATTGTACGCATGGAAAATGAAGGCAACGTACTATAACAAAAAGATCAATATGCATAAAAATAGCAGCACGAGAAGAACAGATAAGAAGAGAGGATAATGTCAGCGAATGTACAAACCTGAAAATGGCAGAAAGCGGCTCTAAAAAAAGATTCATTGCAGTACAGGAGAAAATAGCAACCGAGGACTTAGATAGAATTCCATAATCTATTATATAACAAGTGTAATATTATCTATCTATCTCCTATCTATCTATCTATCTATCTATCTATCTATCTATCTATCTCTTATCTATCTATCTATCTATCTATCTATCTATCTATCTATGTATCTATCTATCTATCTCCTATCTATCTATCTATCTATCTATCTATCTATCTCCTATCTATCTATCTATCTATGTATCTATCTATCTCCTATCTATCTATCTATCTATCTATCTATCTATCTATCTATCTATCTATCTCCTATCTATCTATCTATCTATCTATCTATCTATCTATCTCATATCTATCTCTTATCTATCTATCTATCTATCTATCTATCATCTATCATCTATCTATCTCATATCTATCTATCTCATATCTATCTATCTATCTATCTATCTATCTATCTCATATCTATCTATCTCATATCTATCTATCTATCTATCTATCTATCTATCTCATATCTATCTATCTATCTATCTCATTATCTATCTATCTATCTATCTATCTATCTATCTATCTATCTATCTATCTATCTCATATCTATCTATCTCATATCTATCTATCTATCTATCTATCTATCTATCTATCTATCTCATATCTATCTATCTCATATCTATCTATCTCATATCTATCTATCATCTATCTATCTATCTCATATCTATCTATCTCATATCTATCTATCTATCTATCTATCTATCTATCATCTATCTATCTATCTATCTATCTCATATCTATCTATCTCATATCTATCTATCTCATATCTATCTATCTATCTATCATCTATCTATCTATCTATCTATCTATCTATCTCATATCTATCTATCTCATATCTATCTATCTATCTATCTATCTATCTATCCTATCTCTCATATCTATAAATAAATAAATAAATAAATAAATAAATAAATAAGGACATCGACTTCTCCTTTCTGGTAGATTCACGTCTGGACATGGCTCAAAAAACTGCAGCAGGTGCTGAAAAAGACTGTGTGTGAAGGAGCCCTTGGAGTGGATTGTTGTGCCCCAGAAATAGAGAGCGATCCCGTCCTTCAGGTGGTTTCACACTCAGACTTTGTGGAACAATTTCAATTTAGTTATTGAGCCGAAGCCAGAAGTTGATTGAAAAGGAATAAAGAGAAGAAAGACTTCACCTTCCTGTTGGGTCGGCATCTGGCTTTGGTTCAAAACGCAGCAGAAGAGACTGAAAAAGACTGCGTGTGTTAATGGGAGTCTACATCTAACAAGATCACTCGTAAACCTCTTAGGGTCCATTCACACAGAGGAAATGGTGAGGAATTTGGTGAGGAATTTCAGCACTAAAAAAAAAAGCCTCCCATTGACTTCAATGGTTTCCTTTCCCAACTCACCGCTGCGTCATCAGTCGCATCATCAGCCGGCAGATTTTACTGTGCATGCCAGCTCGACCATTTTCCTGTGGCCGAACAGCAGCTCTTGTAAGAGGCCACGGGAAAATGGACGAATGGACCTGCGCTGTCTGCTCTGCCAGATGATGATGCAGCGGTGAGACAGCGGCAGAAGAAGACACTGGAGCGTCTTCGGTGAGCACAGGGGGCGCCCTATGTGCTTTCTGAAGACTCATTTGCACAAGGAAGAAATAAGTAAATTCTCAGGAACGGCGGCGTGGATAACAAAAAGAGAGGTAGGAGAAGAATAGTCTTTATAAAGACTATTCCAAAGTGGTCTTTGTAGAAAAAAAATCCATATGCAAATGAGCAGTTTGGTGCACTACGGGTGTGACTGCACCTGATTTTACCCATGGTCACCCTCCAGTGATGTCTCTTCATATAAAGACTGACAGGTCCTAATGTCTGTTAAACATTGCAAAAACTGGTGCTCCAGAAGACTTGGCCACACCCCAAGTGCACCGAACAGGTTGCTGTAAGAAAGATATGTTCACTATTTCACTAACCAGCCCTACAACAGCATATAAGGGGTGCAGAAGAGATTTCGGGGGTGGCAGACTCCCTTTAAAGTCAATGACCTGTTGTTTAAATCACATTTTTATGTTAAACATATTGATATTATTTTTCCAAATTAAAAAAAAAAAAAAAAATCCTAAAAACCTTGCAGTTCCAACTTTGGCCACTAAGCCTAAAATACGGTACTCTGTGACCCCCTCTTTCCTTTAGAAGGACCATAGACATAATGATGTGGCGCAGACCCCATACACTTGTATGGGACAGTTCTTAACCTTGGCAGAGGTTGATATATAGAGAGGGGAGGAGATAAGCTATGAAATCCTCTATTGTGCCATATATATATACAGTCCTATGAAAAAGTTTGGGCACCCCTATTAATCTTAATCATTTTTTGTTCTAAATATTTTGGTGTTTGCAACAGCCATTTCAGTTTGATATATCTAATAACTGATGGACACAGTAATATTTCAGGATTGAAATGAGGTTTATTGTACTAACAGAAAATGTGCAATATGCATTAAACCAAAATTTGACCAGTGCAAAAGTATGGGCACCCTTATCATTTTATTGATTTGAATTCCCCTAACTACTTTTTACTGACTTACTGAAGCACAAAATTGGTTTTGTAACCTCAGTGAGCTTTGAACTTCATAGCCAGATGTATCCAATCATAAGAAAAGGTATTTAAGGTGGCCAATTGCAAGTTGATCTCCTATTTGAATCTCCTCTGAAGAGTGGCATCATGAGCTACTCAAAACAACTCTCAAATGATCTGAAAACAAAGATTGTTCAACATAGTTGTTCAGGGGAAGGATACAAAAAGTTGTCTCAGAGATTTAACCTGTCAGTTTCCACTGTGAGGAACATAGTAAGGAAATGGAAGAGCACAGGGACAGTTCTTGTTAAGCCCAGAAGTGGCAGGCCAAGAAAAATATCAGAAAGGCAGAGAAGAAGAATGGTGAGAACAGTCAAGGACAATCCACAGACCACCTCCAAAGAGCTGCAGCATCATCTTGCTGCAGATGGTGTCACTGTGCATCGGTCAACTATACAGCGCACTTTGCACAAATAGAAGCTGTATGGGAGAGTGATGAGAAAGAAGCCGTTTCTGCACGTACGCCACAAATAGAGTTGCCTGAGGTATGATAAAGCACATTTGGACAAGGCAGCTTCATTTTGGAAACAAAAATTGAGTTGTTTGGTTATAAAAAAAGGCGTTATGCATGGCGTCCAAAAAGAAACAGCATTCCAAGAAAAACACATGCTACCCACTGTAAAATTTGGTGGAGGTTCCATCATGCTTTGGGGCTGTGTGGCCAATGCCGGCATCGGGAATCTTGTTAAAGTTGAGGGTCGCATGGATTCCACTCAGTATCAGCAGATTCTTGAGAATAATGTTCAAGAATCAGTGACGAAGTTGAAGTTACGCCGGGGATGGATATTTCAGCAAGACAATGATCCAAAACACCGCTCCAAATCCTCAGGCATTCATGCCGAGGAACAATTACAATGTTCTGGAATGGCCATCCCAGTCCCCAGACCTGAATATCATTGAACATCTGTGGGATGATTGGAAGCGGGCTGTCCATGCTCGGCGACCATCTAACTTAACTGAACTTGAATTGTTTGTCCAAAATACCTTTATCCAGGATCCAGGAACTGATTAAAAGCTACAGGAAGCGACTAGAGGCTGTTATCTTTGCAAAAGGAGGATGTACTAAATATTAATGTCACTTTTCTGTTGAGGTGCCCATACTTTTGCACCGGTCAAATTTAGGTTTAATGCATATTGCACATTTTCTGTTAGTACAATAAACCTCATTTCAATCCTGAAATATTACTGTGTCCATCAGTTATTAGATATATCAAACTGAAATGGCTGTTGCAAATACCAAAATATTTAGAACTAAAAATGATTAAGATTAATAGGGGTGCCCAAACTTTTTCATAGGACTGTATATATATATATATATATATATATATATATATATATATATATATATATATATATATATATATATATATATACACACGATACATGATATAAATATTGACTATCAATGTGCTGATAAGTGGGGGTCTACTACAAAGAAATCTACACAAAACAGGAATTCTCAGCATATTATATGACCTAGTGGGCAAAGTCAGAACTGCAGGATTTTTAGGATTTTTCTAAATATTGATAATGATATGGAAACATTTTACAAAACATCACCAAAAATTATTTTAAAATATATGTAACGTATGACTTGATTTAGATAATAAACCATTTTATAGTGATGCATTTCCTTTAAGAAAGTTCCCTCTTTGGGATTGTGGGAAATACAAACCTTAGCGTATATAAGGCGTCCTAAAACTGAATTCCGATTTGACTTGTGGGAAGCAGGAATGGCGCCAGCTGCTACACTGTGTCATATGTACAGCTCTGATATTTCTGCCAGATTGTGGATACTATGAGAGTTCTGCAAATACATCGCATACAGATCTTCCGCAGCCATAATGTTTTGCTGTCAAATTAGGGAAAGTGTGATGATAAAAAACGCAATATTTCCCTTACACAGCGGACAACAAATGACTAAACTTCAGTGGAAGATGTGGAAATAATGATGAATAAAGTCTCAATGATTCGAACTAAAACACAAACTGTCATGTATTATGAGAAAACAGTCACTGGATGAAGCTGAAGATGTCGCTACTCCCCCATACTGTGCTACACAGGTTCCGGGGCTGAAGATTTCTAATCAAGAAAAAAGACAACGATTACGTATTCTGATGAGACTGGACTAGCCTCAGGGAAAGGGGGAGATGGGATTTGGGAAGCATGGAGGTGAATAACTCATTAGAAGTTTTACAACTAAGGGTGTGTTCACACGGAGCAACGTGCCGTGTGATGTGGCACGTATACGGCGTGTGAGACTTTGCACGCCGTATACGCTCCCATTGAAATCAATGGGAGTTCGGATCGTATACACCATGTTATTTTGCGGCCGCAAAATCATGGCCGCAAAATAACGCGGCGTATACGATCCTGGCTCCCATTGAAATCAATGGGAGCGTTTACAGCGCGCAAAGTCTCACAAATTTGGTAAACTTTCCCAGAAGACATAACAGGACCCACAAGCACCACATGACATCATTTTTGCATTGCACATAATATATGGCGGTAAGTTATGTAACATCTAGAAGCTACATGTAATATTATGATCTATTGGTGCAGTGTAGACATTCACCCACCAGAGGGCAGTACAAGTTTCCTATTTCCTCAGTCTGCAGAGAATAGAATTCACTGATCTGTATACTTTAATGTATCAACATCAGACAGATCCCGTCCAGCTATTCAATGTTCTGAGCTAAATGGACGATGATGTCTTTTTCAGGACAAACTGACCTTTCTTCCCTTTCCTTCCTACTTTGCACATTTTTTCGCATTATTACTACATTTTTTGCAAAGCTGTTATTTTACAAGGAATACATATAACCGATGTGTTTTAGAGTTACACAGAGATATATTATGATATTGTCATATAACAAGAATGCAGCCGAAGTGAAGGTATTGTCTGAACTTAAAAAAGGTGCAGGACACAGCAACAACCACTAGGGGCATAAACTATGGCAGCCTGAACTAAATTACTTGAAAAATGAGAAGTCTGTCCGACTTATCCAATAGCAGTTCTCCATGAAAAGAGTCTGAAAGATTGTTACTTTAAAGGGAAATGTCACCAGAAAGTGACCTGGTATTACAGCTCAGTTACACCAACCAATACCAGATACGGCTCACAAACATGAGTAGTGATGGCTTATTTTAGGTAAAGCATTGTCACAGTAGGGGTTTATCAAAATGTTTAGCTGTACTTTGCAGCCTGTATATCACATCTATGTCAGAAGTAACAGGACACCCGGATGTGTGAAGGAGTTGTACAGACTTCACAGCAGCAAACTGGTAGACAGTTGTTAAACCTGTTACTATTACTATTAAAACTACATAGGCAGAGGCTATGCAGCCATAAATAGCATGGTGAAATATGTCACATTGAAGATACATCTCATACTCAGCCAATGGATGGCAGAATGAAAGGGGTTTTCATAAAACATCTTTTATGTCTATGTGTATAGAGTCCTAGAAGATTCCGAGACAATGTAGCAAAGTAGCATCACATGTAAATAAAGAGTGAGAAGTGAAGCCGAGATGGGATCTGTGCTATCAGTATCCATAGGTAATCTTATTTTATATTCAGCAATTACATACTGTGCCTGTCGTCTGTTGCATGAAATTCCAACCTATTGATCATAATTTGCCGCATTAAGCAATGCAAAGAAAATAAAATGACAATAGCTTATACTTCAACATTTTGTTGGTAAAATATAGCCTGCAGACGAGTACTATCCCCAATTACTGCCCACTTTTTTGTCCAGACAGCGGAGGGATATTGGTGCCAAAACTAATGGCACTGATATCTCCGGTACCAAGGGAGGGGGCATACTGGCAAAGCTGAATTCAGCACACGTCAGCTTTCTAGAGGTATACAATACAACAGATGTCAGAGGTCATAAAAGGTCCCTTATGATATGAATCTGGTGTTTTAGTTAATTATTATTAACCCTGTAGTGTTTTTTGTGACTCTTCACATCATGAAATGTGGTCAAAATAGTTGGCCACTGTGTTCTGTAGCTTAAGTCATTTATCGGCTTTGCTGTATAGACTGAGGCAATCTGAGTCATCTCACTATATGAGACTGGGCGAGTCAATGACAATTGGCCTGGACCTCCCGTCACTGTACTGCTGCTGAAGGTCAGTAAGGATGGGACAGTGTAGTGTTAGTGTTGTGCTCCTTAGACAATATTGATATTAGATGCTTATCTTGTTTATATTGCGGTCTATGGTGTTTCTTTGCTGTTTTGTTCTCCTGAGCTTGAGCCTAGTTTGCTTCTTATATTCTGCTTTCTGCTATTCTCTATGCTCTGATCACTTTACTGATCTTTGGCTATGACTACTGAAAGGATTCCAGTTTTGCTGCCGATCTGGTACCAAATTCACATGTTACTGACTCACCTTGTCTGACCACATTTCTCTTGGCCAGCATCTTCCATAGAAAGTTAGTCGCACCTTGGTATTTCCCTTGCAACAGAGTCTAAACCCCCTCACAGGTGTCTAGGATACATACTGCACATACGTACAGGCGATCATGTTGAAATAATATATTACTGTACCTGCCATGGAAATTCCCCCTTTAGGCTGTCTGTCCCACCAACAATCCTCACGTTAGGGTTGACTGTCTGAGGCACAATGTCATCTGAAGCGTTATTTGGTTGTAGGTTTCCCGTGGCGTTCTGGCGTACAGTAGAGTTGAAGTTATAGTCTTCGAAATCAATGATGGAGCGGGTGACATCTTTTGGTAGCGCCTCTGGTGCAGTAACCTTTCCACATGGATATCGTACTATGGAAACAAACCAAGGAACTCATAAGTAAATGCTGCAGAAAGACCTAAACCCTTTCATTGGTTCTTATGTGTAACTGGATCATGTCTACATGTGTCCGATGCCGACGTCAGTGGACATGTTATTATTTGTTGGTTGAGAACTGGTGGCTAATCTGTTCTAACACTGAAGAATATTCATCAAGACTAGTGTGTTATTGCATAGGTGAGAACAGGTAGCTAACCTGCACCCAGGCGCTGGAGTGAATGGTGCTTAAAGAGGACCTGTGACCCAGTCTGATCCCAATGTATACATCATCTGATGGCGTTTTCTTTATCCAAATCTGATCAGTAATTCCAAAGCTATAAGCCCTTTTAGTGTTGATACAAATAAGGGTTTGCTATCCAAGTGGATGGTTACGCAATGGTATCTCTGGGTGTATATAATGCAGTGTTACCGCCCACTTGACTAGTAGACTAATTTGTTTACACATTAAAGGGATTTATATTGTTGGAAACAATCTCTTTCTATGGATCAAATTGACACTATAAATCCAATGTTAGGACACTATCAAAACGTCACTCAATGTATTGGAGAATAAACTAATTTCGTCCAGGATCCCTATTTGGGAATCAGCGCACTTGTTATGGCAACTGTTTCGCAGTGTAGTATAGTGTGGTGTATCAGGGGATCACACTGTCAGCGGGTCAGTAAGAGGAGCAGTGGGCTTACTTTGCTCTTTTGACCCCCATGATTATTTTCTGTGTGATTTCCCATCCATCCCATAGATCAATAACCTTGGAGCTAAACTGATATTTTTGGAACAGAAGAATAGATTTGGGTAAACAAATCACCAAATTGTTCAGGGTGACAGCGCCGATCAGATGATTAGGGTGACAGCAGTGATCAGCGTGACAGCGCCGATCAAATGATCAGGGTGACAAAGCCAATCAGATGATTAGGGTGACAAAGCCGATCAGATGATCAGGTGACAGCGCCAATCAAACGATCACAGTGGCAGCTGTGATCAGGGTGACAGCGCCGATCAGATGATTAGGGTGACAGCGCCGATCAGGTGATCAGGGTGACAGTGCCGATCAGATGATTAGGGTGACAGCGCCGATCAGATGATTAGGGTGACAGCGCCGATCAGGTGATCAGGGTGACAGTGCCGATCAGATGATTAGGGTGACAGCGCCGATCAGATGATCAGGTGACAGCGCCAATCAAACGATCACAGTGGCAGCTGTGATCAGGGTGACAGCGCCGATCAGATGATTAGGGTGACAGCGCCGATCAGGTGATCAGGGTGACAGTGCCGATCAGATGATTAGGGTGACAGCGCCGATCAGATGATTAGGGTGACAGCGCCGATCAGGTGATCAGGGTGACAGTGCCGATCAGATGATTAGGGTGACAGCGCCGATCAGGTGATCAGGGTGACAGTGCCGATCAGGTGATTTATGTCACTGGGCTTCTCAGACCTGGTGACAGGTTCTATTTACACTAGTCCAAATTCCTGTTTGTTGGATGGGTTGTATCAGAATGACGTCCATGGATGGTTTATTACACCAATATGAAGCTATTGCCTCTATTCCCTTAGTCTTCCTCCATTACTGTATACTATATATTCTTCAACACAACTGGCATAGAAAATATCAAAATCTGCTTATTACCTGCCTCCTCGCATGACTTGCCATCTTCTCCCAACTTGTAGCCACTTGCACAGGAACAGATAACCTTTTTAACTGGGTCGTCTCTGCACATTTGGTGGCATCCCCCATTGTTAATGGTACAAGTAATAGGCAATTCTGAAATACAAGGGAAACAAGTCATCTTACATGTATGCATAATATAGCGAGATGGCGAGTTCCAGATTCCAAAGTATTTCTATTGACTATTTAAACTTATAGTTGAGGGGAACCAAACAACAGATTTTGGGGCACCAAATCACTTGCATGTCTTTATGTAATGGTGGTTTAGCCTATGGCCCCACGTTGCAGAAAAGTTGCTTTTTTTGCTGCAGATTTTGTTGTGGTTTTTTGAGCTAAAACCAGGAGTGGAAAAGTATAAGAGCTTCCTTATATTTCCAAATCCTTTTCAAGTCACTCTTGACTTTGACTTGTCTATGTAGAGTCTGTCTGCCCTGTTGGTATTGAGATAAATCTCCATGTCTGGTGAACACGCTATTAAGGGTACGGCTAAAACTCGGCAAATACTTCATATTAGTAAGGTAACGGGACTATAGAAGCAACAGATCCCAAAAGTGTGTTAACCCCCGCCGCCCTGCTATTTCTGCTTAGTCAGACTAATAACAAGCATCTCATCAGCCGCTAATTACCAGACTATGTAAAGCCGTATAGTGTAACCGCAGATGTTCGGCCAGAAGTCGCTAACCGATGAAGTGATGTGAGATTGTATGTACAGATAAATAGTGTAATGTATGGGGATAATGAGAAGCCATCTGGAGGCCTCCCATCATCGACCAGGTGGTCTTAAATAGAATATCATCTACTAAAATCTATTTATTGACTTCTTTCGTAAAGTGATCACCATGTAAGTTAAGAGAAGATAAACTACTAGATATGTGCGTGGTGAAGAATATACAGCGTGGGGAGTGGGTGGTGGACACTGAATAATAAGACTTATATCTAGCTGCTATTAATATTAGGACTGAACATACTGTAACAAAATGTTAATTCTTTCCCTCTGGTCCCTCAAATGCAACTCCCTATGATGTTCTGTATACTATGGGATCCTAAATGGCAAAATAGCCAATGTTACATTACTGTGATGGAGAAATGGCCAAAGCAACACCCGATGACTTCACCTCCTTCTGTAATGGGTAAGCAGTAAGCAGGCTGCGGGATCCCCCAGTGTTACACCAACGACCCAAAGTGAATGAGGTCTCACATATATCATCATTACATTCACACATCAAAAATTTCTTTTGTTTCCAATAACTTATCCTCGGTGCATTATTTATTATTATTACATTTTGGTCTATCTCTCTGGTTTGACCACTGGCTTCAGAGGTGTAACTTGAACCTCCCCTCAAGGTCTAGGGCCCTGTAAAGACTACTGCCACAGGACCCCCTATAGCCACACTCCCACCTGGCTTGGATTATGAAACATTGTCTCTGGTTGTTCTGCTTCTAAAGGAAGATTCACATCTGCGCCCCGGTCTCCGCTTTCAGGTTTCCATCTTCTGCCTAAGAAACTGGACAGGAGACAGAAACCGGCAGTCACTTTTTAAACCCATCCATTTGAACTGGTTTGCAAAGTGTCCGCCCGTGAGCATCTTCTGGTCTCTGCGTCGAATCCATTTTTTTTTAACCGGACACAAAGTCAGACATGCAGGACTTTGTATCTGGTTGAAAAAAAACCTGTTTCGACATGGAAACCACAAACCGCTCACAGGTGGACACTGTCTGCCGGGTTTCTGTCTCCTGTTGGCAGAAGATGGAAACCTACAAAGCGGAGACCGGGCGCAGGTGTGACCTGCCTTTACTTACAGCTCCTTCTGACTACTTTGTTTCCAACACTGCTGCTGTGTCACACTCATAATCTGTATCAAAACTTTGCCTTGGGGTTTCTAGTACAGAACCGGAGGATCCCTTAGGCTGTGCCCTTTACTTTAACCAGTGATAGACAGATTGCTGCCTTTAGGTGCCACTATTAAGGTAATGTATGTATACCTATCAACTTCCTAGAATGTTACAGTCCAATAGTATATGGATAACACCTTTGAAACTTGCATTTGAGGAACCAGAGTGAAAGAATAAACAGGACTGGAAACGCCAGCGTCTAACCCATTGTGATGTGGAATACCAGTATGGTGGATGAGATTTATCAATACCTCACCCACATGCTGCCTTTAATCCGCAGCATGTCACCTTATGTTGCAGGTTTCTCACTGTGTCTTTAAATGCTTGAAGGCATTGGGATACCCATAGCGATTACAGAGGGAAGAACTCGACAATAGTCACTGCATTTTGGGCAGATTTTGAGGTGGAGGCTTTCAGCTAATTCCAATGTGGACATACAGTATATCCATCAATGCAGAGTGGTAATGCACACTGATCATAGGGTAGATACATTCATTTCTACGTTTTCAATAACCTCTATTAATGGACAGGTTCACCTTCCTCATGGTGTTCAGACCTTTCTCTGTGCAAAATGAGCTCCAAGCTCTCCGAAAGGCAACACAATTATACAATTACATCATGTGCATTATGGTAATGACAGTATTTGCTTGTAAACACAGGTGGGTGATACAGACCAAGTTCACAGTTCTTTCCTCTGTATCCTTGCTGGCACCAGCACACGTAGGCGCTCACATCGTCTTTACATATACCCCCGTGTAAACAAGGATTGGATATGCACTGATCTCCATCTAGAAGAAAGTCACAATAATAATAAGCGAGTGCATTAAAATGAGAGGGCATAGGAGTATGGGCTCACTGACCCTGAATATAAATTACAGTATTGTAAGATACTAAAACACAAAGGGCCAACTTATAAAGACTGGTACGTAGAAATCTACGACTGAAGTGAGATATGCCAAAATTATTAGGAGGTATGCGTCTCATCATTTTGCAACAACCCATGTGGTTCATGTGCCAGAATCTCAAATCTACGCCATTAATAATAATAAATAATAATAATAATAATAATAATAATAATAATAATACATTTTATTTATATGGCGCCAACATGTTCCGCAGCATTTTACAATTTGTAGGGTTCAAGTACAGACAAAGAGATACATTATAAAGAAATAGTCACTTCACACAATGGGACTGAGGGCCCTGCTCACAAGAGCTTACAATCTATGAGGTAGAGGGGGTGACACAAGAGGTAGCAGGGGCGGCATTGCTTATACAGGGGTCAGACAATTTTGTAATAGAGGTGACTGTCATTACACAAACATTAAACTGTATGAGCTGTCACCAGTCATGTCCTTTAATGTGAAGATGGTGCCTGGACATATAAAGTTAGCCTGAAACAGCATCATATCATGTGGGGTAATGTGGGAGCGGGGATAGAGGAGGGTTTGTTTTAGGGATTCTAACTACATAAGGGCTTATGTTAGGAGTTGTGATCGGCCTGTCTGAAAAGATGTGTCTTTAGTTTGCTCTTGAAGCTGTAGAAATTGGGAGTTAATCTGATTGTCCGGGGTAGAGCATTCCAGAGAAGTGGTGCAGCTCGGGAGAAGTCTTGTATACGAGCGTGGGAGGTTCTGATAAGGGCTTGTTCACATCTGCGCCCGATCTCCATTTGTCGGGTTTCCGTTTTCTGCAGACAGAAGACGGAAACCTGGCAGACAGTGTTCGGTCGTGAGCGCTGGTGAGTGTTTTGTGCTCTCCGTGGCGAAACCATTTTTTTTAAAAACCGGACATAAAGTCCTGCATGTCCGATTTTGTGTCCGGTTAAAAAAAACAAAAAACGGTCTTGCCGCGGAGAGCACAAAACTCTCACGGGTGCTCACAGCTGGACACTTTTCAAACCCATTCAAATCAACCAGCGTTGATTTTTCCAACTGTATAGCATTCGGCCATCAATGCTGGTTCTGCATCGAACTTTTACATTCGAATAGCGAGTGGTACTCGATCGAGTACGAGTATTTCGAATACCGTAGTATTCGATCGAATACCTACTGGATCTATATACCATCCTTAATTACCGATCCACAATTGTAGATAATATACAGAAAGCCTAGGAATAATACATTTCTATAGGGATTTACTAGACTGGTGTTGTTACACCAACAGCCACAATTGATATAGATGGGTCTTTATGCTGATACTGAGACTGAGCTGATGGATATTAATAAATGCAGAATTTAGTAAATTGCAGTTAATTACATGATGAAAACTTCTATTCCTGCCCTGATATCTCAATCAAATGCTCTTTATCTCTGGCAATTCAATTATTCTACAGGCCGCTTTGCATGTAGAGAACTTATTTCAAGAATTCATGTTACTATCAGAATGATTTATTACACAGAGCGTGTTCTTTTTGTGAACAAAGCAATAACTCTCTGACCTCTTATGATATGAGATTTTTGTATTAGTTTCCCAGTTGGAAGCATATGTGTGTCTGCACAGACTGTATAAGCTAAGACAGTAGGCAAATCCTCTGTGTATGCAAAACCTATCAGTGATGAATGGAATGATTATGCGTCTTCTGGGTGAGCGAGAAGGAATGATTCATCGCGCAAAAATAGAGGCTCTACCTGTCTACGTAGCCCTATGCTGGAAACGGGGAAATGTGACCAAGCCACCCATTCAGCTGAGGAACCAATCCTACGAGTGGAGTACTGGGGCAGCAGGATGCATTCACCAAATATGCTTTTAAATTTAGTTGCATCATTAATGGGGGTCTATTAGCTGGGACCACCACTGAGGGTCTTAAAGGGGTTGTCCCATCACAAGGATCCTATCTATACTGCTAGTTTATGTGGATTTAAGACTTTTCCTAAATGCATTGCTTTATCAAAAATGCTTTGTTTGGCCGCTATCTTAATTTATTCACTTCATTGTTTACACTCCGTTTCTATGGTGCTTGGGATTATCTGCTCATTTGTCAAGTGATGTAGCTGCCTGCTCTCGGGGGGGGGGAGGGAGGGGCTGGGAGCAGCTCTGAGCTGTTTGTGTCTGATAAGTAGCGGAGCGTCTCAGAGAGCTCCAGGATTTCTGAGCTCTTATCAGTCGGTTTAATTGAATTTGGCTGATAAGGGTTGAGATAGGGAGTCCAATACCTCTGTATGTAATGCAAACTGACTCAAATCCAGCTCTGCTACATCACACTGTGGTAATTCATTTACAACCAATCCCATGCAAGTGAAACCCCACCCACCAATGTGCCGAGAAAAGCAGGAAGTGAAGAGAGCACAACAGCCTGCAGGTTAGTGAACAAGCGTCATGGGAATATCCCTTTAAAGGGAGTCTGTCCCCAGAACCTAGCATATCAAATCAGCACTGCAGATAGGTTTGGGTCACCCGAATCAAACAGTGTTTCCCCCTTGTGAATTGTTGCCTGCATTGCTGACTAGGATTATTAATATGCAGATGACCTGTCTGGAGCAATTAGGGCATTGCCAAAGCAACAATTCAACTATTAATAATTGTTGTATTCCATCTGTGTTTATATATCCATTCAATCTTCCTTATTGAAACAACCTGTTCTTTTTGCAATAATTTGTACGCGCATGCGCTTACATTGAAAGGCTCACAATCCTTCCAACGCTAAGTCAATACATGACACTCAGACGGCCATTATCTCTTATGTACATGAACCAGTGCATGGTGATAGTAACTTTCTTGGGCATGTGTGATTCCCAGATTATAGGCATCTATATATTGGTTCGCATTCATGTTACATGTGTTTACTCCATTCTTTATTGATGATGCATTTGTACTGAGTCGATTCACTTGCCCCACCTAATGAATTTTTGTCTATTTTATTTACTATTTTTTTGTGGCATATTTGTGTGCATACTGGTGTATATATACGTACAGCTGCAGTATAGGGTTTGCTGTTATTGTATGGCAGGCCTTTTGGTTATTTATTTTTTTTTTTTTAGTTGTTTTTCATTAATTTTTTGAGTCTCATGCAATTCATCCATGTCCCATCCAGTCCATTTTTTGGGGTTATTTGATTTATAGTGGCGCCCCTTCTTGTTAATTGTAGTAGTCAGACTTTCACTGAATAGACATTAATAATGCCATATGCTGTCAATATGTCAATAAAGGGCTATTCATGTGATGGTTTAAGGTGGTCTTTACCCCACATTCTCCTCCAAATTCTGGCCCTGTGTATCCCATGGCAAAAAGCTATATCAGTTTTGGCCTTCTACTGTGGGTGTCTTCACTGACTAATTTTATAAAAAAGAAGCTGATCAGCAGTCGTCTCAAGCCTTGAGTTCTGGAACAACTGAATAACAATTGAATAGGACCCTTCTGTTTTCAGATTCCTAATCAGATCTCTGAGACAATGAACCAATCAGCAGCTGAGGAGGGATATTTAAAGCCTGCTCTGAACTCCCCATGTGCCTGCTATTAGTTTATTGTGACTAGTTAAAGGGATTCTACCATTAAACTACTTTTTTTTCTAATTGCCACATCGGAATAGCCTTAAGAAAGGCTATTCGTTTCCTACCTTTAGACGTGGTCTCCGCCGCGCCGTTCCATAGAAATACCGGTTTTAACCGGTATGCAAATGAGCTCTCCGCAGCAATGAGGGCAGGCCCCAGCGCTAAAAGGCCGATGAGCGCATCCCCACTGCTGCCCGAGAGCTCTTTCCTGCGCCGCCTCCTTCTTCTGCAGCAACTCCGCCTCTTCTGGCTTTTCTTGCTCTTGTAGTTCTATACAGGAGCATAGAGAGGCCACCCCAAAGTGGCCGCCAGCCGGCTCCTGTATTGACTGCAAGAGCAGCTACCCAAAAATGGCTGCTGGCCGCTGCAGAGAGCTCATTTGCATACCAGTTAAAATCGGTATTTCTAGGGGCCACACGGTGGCTCAGTGGTTAGCACTGCAGCCTTGCAGCGCTGGAGTCCTGGTGTTCAAATCCCGCCAAGGACAGAAAACCATCTGCAAGGAGTTTGTATGTTCTCCCCGTGTTTGCATGGATTTCCATCCCATATTCCAAAAAAAAAAAAGACATACTGATAGGGAAAAATGTACATTGTGAGCTCTACGTGGGGCTCACAATCTACATTTAAAAAAAAAAAAAAAAAATAATCGGTATTTCTACGGAACGGCGCGGCGGAGACCACGTCTAAAGGTAGGAGACGAATAGCCTTTCTTAAGACTATTCCGACGTGTTCATTAGAAAAAAAGGTAGTTTAATGGTAGAATCCCTTTAAGCTCCTGAGGTCTGAACATATCTGTTGGTTTTCTGTATTTTGACTTTGACTTTTAACTCTCGGATTGGCTTTGGCTTGGACTTGGACTTGTTTATTCCTTTGTCTCTGCTTTCCTGTTTTATATTGTGTTTCCTGGTTTGAGTTTATAGAGTATCTTTAATTTCTTACACTAGCTTCTGAGTAGAAAACCTGGGCTCTATATCTGGTCAAGTCCATTCAGCATTGTGTCGGGTTCTGGTGAAGACGTTTGGACCTTAGCTCAGCGTGAGATTTATGTAGCTTGTTCTACTGCTCTCAGTTATCTGACAGTTTCTGCATTTTAAGGGAATTGTATTATTATTATTATTATTATTAATTATTTATTTATATATATATATAGCACCATTAATTCCATGGTGCTTTACATTTGGACAAGTTGTCTTATTATGCAGTAATGGGGCCTTTGGACACCCTCAGGACCAGATAGTGACTGCTACTTCTGCATTCCCTATAGCGATGCCCCTGGGTATACCTACTTGCTTAAAGTAAAATAGAGGTTAGCAGATTCTATGCAGTAGTTTACTTTTCTAGGAAAGTTCAGGCATCAGTATGCAGCCGTGGTGTTCGCCTCACTGGTGGTGTTGAGAACCTTTATCTCGGCATAGCAGCTGGGCTTGTGCCGCATATATACATTTTAATTACAATGTCTTGTGGATGGAAATAATTAAAACAAATAAGCCAGTATTAATGTGAATGCAATCTATAAGACGTAACGTTCCATATTTTACTGAAATAAAAGAAGCTGTGTAAATGTGAACAGAATATATCTTACCAATGTACTGCTTCCAAAATTCCATCTAAAGAGAAGGAAAAAAAATTATTTGGTTAAAGGGAATATATCCTCAGAAAATTTAGAACAGGTTTTTATTTTGACATTTGTGTTGTTTTTTTCCTCCCTTTTTGACTATGTTGTTTTCTTGAGGACACCCAATAGGCTGGCACTACCTGTTTATGAAGCGCGCTTGTCAGCTTTACTATGTAGGCTGGGATAGGTCAGCAGAGGACGAGATATTTCTTATGTACTGCTGGAGTCCTAGGCATGTACACTATTCACACAGGTAAGGTTTTATATACATCACCTCTGTCTTTTACTGGTCTCGTAAATTGTGTATAATGTGGGACGGTAACGGGCCCGATTTAATTGCCGATCCTGACAGAGGCCGGGATCGGTAAGTGGCGCCACGAGCCCCACAAACACTTATTATACTGAGGGGTCTTTTCAGACCACTGAGTATAATGATCAGAGGCCCAGGAAAGGTAAGGGAACATTAAAAAAAATTGTGGTACTTACCTCTCTGGGCTCCAGACTGGCTTCGGGCCCACTTCTATGAGATCCGTGATGTCACATGACCTGAGCCTACGTCCCGGGTCATGTGACGTCCCAAGAAGATGGCCGACACCACTGAGGAGTGCAACAGAGCCAGGGATAGGTAAGTAACAGTGGTTTTTATGTTGTTATCTCCCCTCGGTGTACGATTATTATACTCTGGGGTCTGAAAAGACCCCAGAGTATAAAAATTGCTCATGGATGTCCACAGTGGGGCATAATACTATGTGCAGGGGCCACTATGGGGCATAATACTGTGTGCAGGGGCCACTATGGGGCATAATACTGTGTTCAGGGGCCACTATGGGGCATAATACTGTGTGCAGGGGCCACTATGGGACATAATACTGTGTGCAGGGGCAACTAAGGGACATAATACTGTGTGTAGGGGGCCACTATGGGGTATAATACTATGTGCAGGGGCCACTATGGGGCATAATACTGTGTGCAGGGGCCACTATGGGGCATAATACTGTGTGCAGGGGCCACTATGGGGCATAATACTGTGTGCAGGGGCCACTATGGGACATAATACTGTGTGCAGGGGCAACTAAGGGACATAATACTGTGTGCAGGGGCCACTATGGGGGATAATACTGTGTGCAGGGGCTACTATGGGGGATAATACTGTGTGCAGGGGCCACTATGGAGGATAATACATTGTACAGGGGTCACTATGGGACATAATACTGTGTGCAGGGGCCACTATGGGGCATAATACTGTGTGCAGGGGCCACTATGGGACATAATACTGTGCGCAGGGGCCACTATGAGGCATAATACTGTGTGCAGGGTCCACTATGGGACATAATACTGTGTGCAGGGGCCACTATGGGGCATAATACTGTGTGCAGGGGCCACTATGGGACATAATACTGTGTGCAGGGGCCACTATGGGACATAATACTGTGTGCAGGGGCCACTATGGGGCATAATACTGTGTGCAGGGGCCACTATGGGACATAATACTGTGTGCAGGGGCCACTATGGGACATAATACTGTGTGCAGGGGCCACTATGGGGGATAATACTGTGTGCAGGGACCACTATGGGGCATAATACTGTGTGCAGGGGCCACTATGGGGGATAATACTGTGTGCAGGGGCCACTATGGGACATAATACTGTGTTCAGGGGCCACTATGGGACATAATACTGTGTTCAGGGGCCACTATGGGCATACTACTGTGTGAAGGGGCCACTACGGGGCATAATACTGTGTGCAGGGGCCACTATGGAGTATAATAGTGTGTGCAGGAATACGGAGGGAGGGGGAAGGTCGGGGTCTTCGGCGTCGGTCGGGTGGGGGGCCTATGTCAAAAGCTCACAGCAGGGCCCCGCCATTTCTAGTTATGCCACCGCATGTCAACAAGTCCTCTTATCCATTTAGTCACCTGATATCATCATTTATTTCATGGTATAAGACATACAGTATGTAAAATACAGAGGGGCTTTTGTAATGACCATCAGTCCTGGGTAAAGAGTCTTGGCAGTAGTCAAAACATACTTGTCACTATCTATTACTTCCATAATAACCAGATTTTTATAATAGTAAATTTTGATGAAGAACCTCTTTAATCCTCTTATAATATTATTAATGTCGCGTAGAATGAGTCAGTCTCTAATCAGCCTGACACCTTTGTATGTAAGAAGACACATTGCCCTAGGATAATTGTACTAGGATGATGATATGAAAGCCTGTTGTGATGTGGGATGGGTATTACTAAGATCTAGGCTCACAATTTACTTGATTCTGACATTAAAAAAGAATGACTTAAAAAAAAAACAATTGCAAAAATGACAAAAATCATCATAATTTTCAGTGCACATTTTACACGGATTAACTACTTAAGGAATATTAGCAAGGGCAACCAAGAGTCTACCAGGTCTCTTTGAGTGTATTCTCACATTCGGGTACAAATTTGCCACAAAAAAATTGTGGTTTTTGGAGACAAAGCCAAGAATGGCAACAAAAGGAATGGAAAAAATATAGGAAACTTTGAGTTGAATGAGGGTTTGGCCGACAGCTATCTCTCCCTATTCCCCATACACATTCATAATGGACCAAGCAGTACATGTATACTTAATGGAGAAGAGGATGAAGCCACCGGCAGACATCTCTGGAGCAATGTATCTCCCCATGGACAAAGCATTGTGTACGTGAAATCCAATGCTCGATCCTAATCTCCCCCGACATCTGCCGCCTGGGGAGAGTTGGGAGTCTCATATATATTAAACACTTGGCAGATCGCATTGAAATCAGTTGGTTTAGCGGATACACAACACTGTGTATGGCCAGCGTGTAGACGGCTACTCCCCTTTAAATGAAGAACATTACTTCTCATGTAATAAACAAATTAACAGAACGTGGCAGAAAATTGTACCGTACATTAAATTGCCTATTACGTAAAAGAATAAATGTGCTGCATAAATAAACTATTTATACCAAGTACTAATGTCTTCCTCTTGTGTCCTGTTGCTTTTGTGTCAGATATAAAAGAGCATTTTCATTAGGTTTGACGCAGCAGTCTTAATTAGATATGCTTTACCGAGAATTACACCCAAGGCGTAATTGACCACAGAAATGAAGAAAAAGTGCAGCAATTAGCACCGAAACTGATAGGAGCCTCGAAGAGAGGAAACTGCATTGACCATTACTTCTCAGACACCAGATATCATAAAGATGTGTGCCTGGATACATCCTGAATCTATAGGACTTAAAGGGGAGGTCTTAAGAAGAACACTGGCATGCCAAACACTTGTTGTCTAAAGGTTGGGGGTAACCAGATATTATTGACAGGGTAAGCCAGTGTGGGTCAGACAATTCTTCTGTAGGGTAAAATATAGCATTGCAAGTTCATCAGACTCACCTCTATAACAGGGAATATTGACAGAGGTTATCTTCATGAGAAAAAGAAAATTGGAGAAAATAGATTCAATCTGATATTTTTGGTGGCCAGCCCTAAACATCAGTGTTTTGTGTGGTTTTGCCAATTTTTGCAAATTTTGCGTTTGCTCCTCTGGTATTACAGTTTAGTTTTTTATATTGATGGTAGGTATCGAATAATCCCATCATCGATTAGATGGCTACATCATGGGCATCCAAAATCTAATATGTATGGCCAAGTTTAGAGTTTAGTTCACAGGGAGTGTGTGGAGTTCAGTTGTACTAGAGATAGAGTATACCCAGCCCATTGGCCACATAAGGTCACAGGTAGGGTTGAGCCGATCTTGAGATTTCAGAATCTATTTTAAAATTCGATTTCCCATCCCATTGGCCACATAAGGTCACAGGTAGGGTTGAGCCGATCTTGAGATTTCAGAATCGATTTTAAAATTCGATTTCCCATCCCATTGGCCACATAAGGTCACAGGTAGGGTTAATCCGATCTTGAGATTTCAGAATCGATTTTAAAATTCAATTTCCCATCCCATTGGCCACATAAGCTCACAGGTAGGGTCGAGCCAATCTTGAGATTTCAGAATCAATTTTAAAATTCGATTTCCGATCATTTTCCAGCTGATCCCGATCCCGATTGTGAAATTTGCTCGATCGCTGATCACTATCCGATCCCGATCGTTCAACCCTACTCACAAAGGATTATTCTTGCCACTGGTTTCCAGTGTGGGACCTCATCCAAGGGATAAGTGTCTTTACTATTTAGAGAAGGCTACAGTATTAGCCAGATGCAGAAACATCTAGAGCCCTGAAGTTGGACATTAACTTGGTTGTCGTGAACTTTTATGCATCTTTTGTGTGTAGTTTTTGTAAGCAAGGTTTGTGCTATAGATGTTTTGCTTTTTCAGTTTCCAGGACCAAAATGGATTCTCCTATGAATAGTTACTTACCCCAGAGCTTTTAGGCAGGGAGCTTGGGGTTCCTGGGATAGTTCCATCCCTGGGTCACATGATGGTAACCAGTATTAGGTCCCTGGCTCGGTCCACCTCATCCCTCCTTTCAGGTGGTTACCTTTGCTATTTGGGCTGGTAGACCAGAGTATTGAGATTTACTGACTAACCCTGCATGTGCTATATGGGACTCTCAAATTACAATTGTGTTCGTGAATATTTTGTAGTCTTTAAACTTGCTACCTGCTTTATTTCTTTGAAATCCAATTTGGACTAGATTGACTCCCTGGTCTTCTAGAAATGAGATGTACACATTTGAAGCTACGCAATAGCATAAATGAACTGGACACGTATTTGGTAGAAAGTGAAATCTCGACAATTATCTGGATGTGTCATGAAGTTACATTAGGGGCTCTCAGTACATTTCCTCAGCTGGGCACCATAAATGACTTCCATGCCCGAGTCCATAGTTATATCCTTCTGCAATTACAGCGCATTCATTGCAATGACAATGACCATTATTTGCTTACAGTTTTGTCGTCATTCTCAAAGACTTCTCTTGCTTCTTCATAGCTGCACTTTTCCTCTATACATTCTCTTTCCAGATTGCCTGCAACAAACTCTTCCAAACGCCCGGTATTATATCGCTTTTGTCTCACCAGGAGGCTGCTTGCAGATTTATCAGATAGGAATACTGTCAAGAAGAAAGTTGCAGATATGTGAATGTTTGATGTGAGTGTTTACCCATCATATATACAGAACACATTGACATAATCTTTAAATTACATTGTCATCTTTGGTACTGTCATTGGTCACACAAGACGTGTTATGGATAAATTGTGTTAGGATATTTGTGACTCAACTCATACGGGGTCCGTGGGTTGGGGGTTTGAGTGTCCTTAGGGTCTCGTCATTCTTGTTTGGGGTGTGTGGGTATCGGTGGGTATGGGGTAGACAGATGATGGGGGCTTAGTGGTCTTTTGGGTGGTAGTTGGGGGGGTTTAATAGTCCATGGGGGGTTGGTGGTTTGATAGTCCATGTGTCTAATCTTCCTCTCGTTTGGTGACAGCTGGACACGTATTGGGCAGCGATCTCCACAGTGGCCTCTTCTTCTCCCAGTAGGATGTAGAGTTTCCTCTTCTCGTCTGCAGATGTGAAGTCTGGGATGTCAGAGAGTCTTTGGTAGTAGACAACCCTCACAGCTGAGTATTTGGTGCAGTGTAGCAAGAACTGGGTCTCGTCTTCTAGGGCCCCCTGGTCACAGTGCTGGCACAGTCTGTTCTCCCGTGGCTTGTACGTCTACCTGTGCCACCCCGTTTCCATTTCTAGGTTGTGGGCGCTCAGTCTGCACCGGCTCAGGGCTTGTCTGTATTTGGGGTGGCGTATTCTCTCCAGGTAGGTGGCCATGGTGTAGTCCCTTTGTAGGGATTGGTACACGGTGAGTTTCTTGGAGTTCTACCCTGGAATTAACTTGGCAAAGACCACCACTACACTTACATTAAACAATTGACTGCCCTAGATCACCATGTAGACGTTAACGCTTTATTGTCCTAGACCACAACTGATTCTGACATTATCCCCAGTACTGTTTTAGAGCACTAGAGATGTATACAAAATCTACATATGGATTCTGTTTAATGCTGCAGTATTTACCTGGATGCAGTGTTGGTCCTGTCTGTGTTATAGCCAGGTAATAAGGACACAATATGCTAGGATTTATTTGGTGCAACTCTATTTTGTTAGCTTAGAGGAAGTATTGGCCTGGTTTATATTACTTTGTAGATCTATTCACGGGTGTAGCTATAGTAGGCACAGAGACATAAACTGCTACCAGGCCCTGCAGTCTCAGGGGGCCCAAAGCCATCTCTAGAGCAGAGGAATATATCAGTATTATAGATTACACATGATAAGTGGGGGCCCAACTGCAAATTTTGCATTGGGACCCAGGAACTTCAAGCTATGCCTCTGGATCTATTCATTGACATATCTCAAGTAAACTAATCCTGAAGTACAGCCTAAAACTGTGGCTGGAAAATTTGGCTGTTGTAAAGACATCTCTATAAAGTCATTGACAAATCACCTCCACAAGCCATGCATATACAATGTGCTCTCCAGGGCCAGCTTGAGATTATGTAGAACATTCACTTGCCAAGGCTGAATGCAATTATTTTCTTGGTTTTGCTATAACAACCCAAGATATTGTATGTGTTCGCTCGGCTCCTGACAGCTGCTGGATAACCTACAAACAACATAGGTGACCCCTAAAGCCAAAAAGGTCTTTGTTGGTCAGTACGTCAGACAATCATCCAAGAGCAAACAGAACATCTTGTTCTTGGTTTTTTTCCTGTTCTACAGACGGAATGTGCGCTGCTTATATATTTATTCATCTCTGCAATTGATTTTTAACAGAAATTATTTTACTTAAGAGAACAGACCATTTGTTGCTATGGGGCCTTTGTAGAGAAAGGGTCCGATCCTCGTTGGTCCCATCTTCAGGTCTACTAGGTGGCAACAACCTATGCAAGACTCCTCTCTCCGGAGGATCTGTGTTAGCAAACAAAGAGGTGGGGAACTTTTTGAAGAGTCGTGGGAACGGTTTTAAAGGGATGCCCCTCACTCATTTATTTATTTTACTTATCTATAAGTACATAGAGCTGTACATAGAGTGCCATCACTCACATCAGTCCCTGTCCCATTGGGACTCAGAAGCTAAATCCAAAAATAACTGATAGGTTTGTATTAAGAGCGGAAATCAGAGTACCCACACAGAGAGGGGAGAACATGCTGTACAAACTCCTATGTTAGATTGTAACCCAGAGCCCCAATGCTGTAGACAATAATATCAACCACTGAACCTCCATGTGCCCCTGTTGTCATGTTTGTGTCTACACATATTGGAAATACTACTTTCTATCTGTATTTATTTCTGTAAAGTTAACAACTAGGAATGGTTTGGATGTCAAAGAGGTTATCCTGGAAGTAAAAAGCTTACCATTCCCTGCACTGGTTAAGCTTCATTACTAATGCACGACTCTGTTCCCTGGAGCTCCAGCCAATACTTTTCTGGAGGACCATAGTGGAGGACGTTTCAGCTCTGTAATGTCACTGACTCCTCACAGACATGGACCACATCTCCATTCAGTGGAATGGAGTTAGAAATGAGTAAACCAGTTCGGACCAAACCAGATTCGATCTGAATGTTGGGGTTCGTCAACTGTGAACCAGAAGTGATTATTATACTCCGGGTCTCTTCAGACCCCATAATATAATAGGTAGAGGCCCAGGGGAAGCATAACCAGTGCAGGGAATACATTGGTGACGCTGGGTTCACACCAGTGTTCGGGTCTCTTATGAGGCTTCCGTCTTCTGCATGCAAACCTGTCAGACCGAGTCCGGCCGTGAGCACCATGGAGCATTTTATGCTCTCTGCGGCAAAACCATTTTTTTTTAAAACTGGACACAAAGTCCTGCATGTCTGACTCTGTGTCCGGTTAAGAAAAACTGTTTCGCCGCGGAGCTCACAAAACGCTCACGGGCGCTCACAGCCAGACACTTTTCAAACTCATTCAAATGAACGGGTTTGAAAAATGACCGCAGGTTTCCGTCTCCTGTCCAGTTTCGGGCAGGAAACGGTAATCTGCATAACGGAGACCGTGGTGCAGATGTGAACCCGCCCTGAGCTACCTTCTGACGTATATTTTCTTACAGCCCTGGACTGTCCCTCTATTATCCCTCCTAGAAATGCAAAAATATATTGACAAATGCCAAAAAATTTAAATAGTCCAAAGACTAGTTTTCCATTTATCATCACAGTTTTAAAAAGGATCACCATCTCAGCGCTGTCTTTGGACTATTTTAATTTTTTTGCATTCAATAACTCTCCTTGGTCAGGGGTGGATCAAGGTGTGCACTACATATCTATAACTGGTTATGCTGAACATCTTGGCTTTAAATTGACAACTGGGTGTTACCTTTTCTCCTTGTCAAAGAGGTATGTCTCCATGCCAGTGCTGATTGGACAGTGTCAGACGTTATAGGGACTAGAGATGAGCGAACACTGTTGGGATCAGCTGATCCGAACAGCACGCTCCCATAGAAATGAATGGAAGCACCTGTGACACTGACTTTGCCGGCGGCCGGCCGGCGTCACAGGTGCTTCCATTCATTTCTATGGGAGCATGCTGTTTGGATCGGCTGATCCCAACAGTGTTCGCTCATCTCTAATAGGGACACATCCCCAAATGGTAACCCCAAGTTGTCATTCATACATCTCCAGGAGGAATAATAGAGGAACCGCACAATGTAAAATTCTAAAAAAAATATTCTCCAATTGTATTTCTTGGGAGAACAATTATATACTAAAATATCCCTGATAGCATCATTAATGGCTACTACACGTGGACCATATGAGTGACTATTACGGCTTCTTCTCATTTAACAGCCCAGAAACCCTAGGCCGCACACAAACACCAGCCCAGCCACACACATGGATGGAGCTATAATATGTGCTTAGAGCAAGGTTAGATTGACTTGCGCTTATTTTAGTACAGAACATTATGTGAAAATGGAAAATTCTGCTTTTCCTGGAATTAAATATTTAATAGCTTTTGACCCTATTAAACCATTATAATGCCAGCTCTTCTACTAGATTGTAATATAAGTCGCCCAGGTATCTGCATTTGAAGACATAGATCTGATTACGGAAAAAAAAAAGGACATATTGTGATATAATTAAAGGTAACCAACCTGCTTTATCCGCCTCGCAGAGATAACCCAGGAGGAAAATAATGAGAAGGCTTGGAATAGATGCCATAGTCTTACTCTGAAGAGCCTCAGTGGCAAATTAGTCTGGAGCCGGTATAGGATCAATGATTCCAAAGTCCACGCTCTCTCCCTCTCTCTGTTTGCTTTTTGTTTTGCAGCTGGAATTTCAATTTTGGAGGTGAAACCTGTTTACGAAATCCACATTCGCTGTATAATATTTTCTGTGTATTATTAGGGTCACGCTAGATAGATAATGGTGCATTAGGAATGACTGTAACATAGAAAGCCTGGGATTAATGCGGAAAACAGGAACATCACCATTTATCAAATCAATAAGGTGTATAAAATAACGACTATTTTTGCACTGCGATTCTGCAAACCCTATGAAATATATAGTATAGAAATATACTCTTAGGCCATGTGAACGGTCCATTAAAAAATAGGACATGTCCTATTTTTGTCCATTTTCACGCAATAGACTCAGATCTGAGTAGGATCCGTGAAAACAGGGACCACACGGAGACAAGTTGGCCATAAAAATTGAATGTTTTTCAAAGCTGATTTGCATCATGGTCACTTTAATAGAGACAAAGGCTACATTCAGACTACCAAGGTGCAAAAATGGCCGTGACGTAACATAGGCACTATATAGTAGTAATAATTAGGTTCAGATTGCATTTCACGCTATTGTGTTGGTATTATATGGCTGTATTACTTAGGATACAATTACAAGAAGAAGAATCTAAAATTAACAAACAATAGGTTTGCTTCACTTTTTGTCCAAGCCCCATTTTCTATAAATCTGGCCTTGTGGGGGCACAATAACAGTTTTAAGATTCTTTGGGGATGGGGAGGGAAAAAGGAATTAGAGGTGCGGCTATGGTCTTCAAGATCATGGCATATTCTTTCCTCACTATATACACTCATTGAGAAAAATAATGAACCCAGATAGACATATGAGGCTACTTTTGAGTAGTGCACCTCTTGGTGAGATTGGTGACTGCTAGACATGACTCTACACTGCTCTTGGATACATTTTGCCCAGTTCACAGATTTTGGTCTGAGATAAGCAGGATTGTTTCATTACCTACCATTGATCTATGACATTCTAGTATGACTATTAGGAGGTGTTGGGAGCAGGGCAGACATAGCAAAGAGGCTCTAGATAACCCACACAGGACCCTGACATGTACAAACCACTTTCATACACAGTTAGCACCTTCATTACACATCGCTGTCTCTATCTGGACCTTTTCCAGGCACCTAGTGGAAGGAAATTTGGTGTTACAGCACCCATTACCTGTCATGCCATTGCCAGCCAGCCTCCTTCATCCGGGTTTGAGAATGGAAGCCCAGTGAGTGCTTCAATATTATCTTTCCTGTAGATAGACATATGCCCCAATTGCTGATCTGATGATCTGAGGGGCCATCACATATGGCAGTGGGTCACCCCCTTGTAGTGATGTGAGGGACCCAAATGGCGGAGCAATATGTGCAGGGCATCCTTCAGCCACATATGTTGCCTCTTATACCAAGTCTTCCAACTGGCATTGTTCAGAAGGATAATGTTTCCCCAAACACAGCAAGAGTTTCCCAGGAATGTCTCTGCCAGATTGCAATACTTATTTGGAATACCCAGTCACAAGATTTATTACCAATTGAGCTTTTATGAGACTAGATTGGACGCCAACTTCGGCATGTTGCACAATCTACAGACCCAGATGCAACATCTGTGCTCAGGATACCATATGGAACCTGTATGTGCCGATGTACAGTTCTTCCTGACACGTATCTTCTAATATTGTAATCACTTACATGTATCATCATTACATCGACACATTGAAAGTTTTATTCTATTCCAACAACTTCTTCCAGTTGCATTATTTTTTTTGGGCCATGACTATTTCTATAATTTGCTGTATATTCAGATGTAATGTGTATTCAGACATTGCATTATTGCACGGAATGATGAGCTTTCTTATCTGCTGTCTTTGTTTGATGTTCTGTTAATGGGAAATGTGAGTTTTCCCAGAGAAATCATGTTTAATTTTTAACAGAGATTTCCTGTAGTAAACAGGAGAGAAATCTAGTACTTTTGTGGATATACAGACTAAGCGGCTCATCTTGGACTATCCATACAGACACTGGAAATGTGATGGTAAAAAGTACTTGGGGTTCCGCAAATAATGGGGCTCTTATGCTTTATTCTAGCCTAGACGTGATGGATGACCTGGGCAGTAACAAAAGGAGTTAATACTAAATAAGGTTGAGACAATAATTTAGGGGGTGTAATACATACCAGGGGGTGCCCAGACCATATTGAGTACATGGTATAAACAGTATAGTGTTCACAGTACAGGATGGGCCATAAGTATGGATACACCCAGATATGGATACACCCAAGGTCTCCAGATCTCACTCCCTTGGTCTTCTATCTCTGGGGCCATTTGAAGGCTATGGTGTACTCCGTGAAGATCCAGGATGTGGGGCACCTAAAACAATGAATACAGGAGGTCTGTGGTAGCATTTCATTTCTGAGGTATTGCTCTTGGTGTGTCAAGAGTGGGAGAAGAGAACCACATTGACAATTCAACACAATGGGCAGCACTTTGAGCACATCCTTTAGTGGGTTACTGTCATTGCTCCATGTCACAAATGTGTCAATAACTCAATAACGAATAAAGCTACATTATAACTGAGCACACCATTGTTTTTCTTGTGCAATTCTCCATGTGTTTGATGTGTCACATGACCACCTTCCCATTGAAAAAAGTAGATGGCTGCCATGGGCATCACCCAGCCTCAAATGTTTCCCCCCTCCCATGTACTAATTTGCCACAAATGGTAAGGTGAGATCAGCAACCACTTTTGTTTTATCTGGGTGTATCTATACTTATGGCCCACCCTGTATAATCAGTGAATATAATAACTGCAATGAGTCATTCACAGTGCAAAACATAACAATACAACCTTGTAGGACAATTTTCAACTCACCCCCTCCCCATTTCAGATACCAGTCCATCTGGGATTTTCCAGAATTGCCAAATGGACCGTGGTCATATTCTACACAGGATAGTCCTTGTTATCTGTCAGCTAGCTCACTAATGTCATAATGGCATTCTCCAGTCAGAAACTTGTCAAGGACCCTTGTCTAATAATACTGCTGTCTCTGCATAGTCCTCAGTCACTACCCACCATTGATAGTACTGGTGCTCAGCATGTCTGAAAAATCACAAGAGGTGGAAGTCATCAGATACGTAAAGAGTCTATATGAGGCTAGGAAGTATGGATCATGGTGAGAAGAAGAAAGAAGTATGAATAGGGTGCAACAATTATAGTGCCTGCAAAGTGAATGGGATTCTGGCTCATCCCATCTAGACATTGCAGAACAAAAATCTGCAGAAGAAACGCAAGTGTTTTTGAAAATCGAAGCGTGCCAATTATACTTGCGGAATTGCTGGTATTTTCTGTATAGGGATAATAGGGGCAGAAAGTCTGTAGAGGAAAACTGCAAAAGGCAATGAAAAACACTATTTTTTCTGCAGTGTTTTTTTTAAAATGCATCTTGCTATGAGGAGGTTTTAGCCTGAGGGGGGTGCTGTAAGGAGTATCTGTGCCGTCACCATCAGCATCTAACCAGTGTCAAGACACGTATGCTACACAGCAGCACATCATGTGACACATGCTGACTTAAGCAAAGTACTATACTAAAAGCAAGGATGGGGCAAATTACCTCAAATGAGCCTCTAAGCAGTTGGACTTGGGGGTCAAAGTGAAAAAAAATATCAGCTTCTATAATGTATTGACGAATGTGGTGATATACCAAATATAACCAGTGCCAGCTTCACTTTTTGTCTAGAATCTCATATTATGTCAAGTCAAGTCACCATCATCTTTGAAGTGTCTCGAGCTGCCATTGCAGAAGTCAGATATTTCACAAGGAATTGTATTCAGGTGATGTCAGAATCCAGCAGGAGTTATATTATCACCCCCATCCAGTGACCCTTTGCTGTCGGAGATAGCAGGTGTCAGCGGTGGCGCTAATGTCTGTTACGTCTCTGAATATAAATCACTTGGGTTAAAGCATTTTTTTTTTCTCAATTTTTTTTTTTATAGATCAGGGCACATGTACGAACCCGAACTAGACACTTATGCAAACAGCTTTTTTTCCTATTGCTGGATAACTATAAAAGGCTACAGCGATGGAGTGAGCGCGAGGCAGCTGGCTGCATGGAGATGGAGTTGGCTGCAGTTCATAGCCTCTTCTGTGGTTTAGTAATAAGAAGCCAAACTATAGAGTGCTCGGTTTTCAAGACGATGATAGACAGCCTCGGGGCCAGGTTCTATGGAACTGTTAATAAAAGGAAGCTATATATAGTTTTATATACTTGTTTTATATACTAAACTTCGAGCCTTCTTAAAAGGAATGGAAAATTGAACTGAAGCACTGGAGTCTTTAATTCAGTGTATGGACACCCAATAGTTTTATTACTAAGGATCCGCCATTACCTTTAATGATCTTTTTACTACAGCTCTACGGGGTGTGAATGTCAGGGGGAAAACTCGGTTCAGTAAGTAGCAATGTCAATGCATTTACACATAACCGGGTGACATGTGCGGTCTTTTCTAGTGAACCTTCAACCATAGCTTACACATGGAGAACAATATATGGTCAAGGGAATAAAGATGTTGTAACTTAAGACATCACTCCTTGTCCGCATTGGTATTTACAATCTCAATTCCAGATTATGTTTTTGGAGTTTTGGAGGACACTAGAGTACCCAGAGGTGCAACCCATGCAAACAGGTAAGAACATGACCTTAATGCATTACATATCCATTGATATACATACAAGTCATGGAATTACGAGTATATACATTACAATAGAGACAACTACTATACCTCAAGTTACTTAGGAGGCGATCAATCTATGGATCCATACCAAGAAAGTGCACATAAAAAGAGATCAAATGCACAATAAACAGATTGTATAATAACATTACCATTGCTGATTAAAAATCTGTACACAATATGACATAAATTGTAGTAATATAAGTAGTATAAAGCATATAAAGTCAATGCTATGTGTATGGTAAAGTGTCTACCAAGGGGATCTTGTTGTTGTTCTGTATTGTTTTTGGGTGATACTTTTTACAATATTTTTTTTTTCTTTATAGTTGAATCTTTGGATCCACTTACTCAAGAAAATAAGAAAAATTGTTTTGTAGACCTGTCATTTTCCTGTAAGTTGTCCGTTACCCCATAGGATCACAGTGTCAACTCCTGTAGTGGCAATAACTGTAGTAGAATAAATGTAATGCTATTTATATTGCGAAAAGTAAAAGTAGAATACCAAGCACAGCCACAATGCAATGTATGAAGCTGTGTTTGGTAAGCAATGAGGAAGCTGCATTACTCCTTTTCCAACAACTGATTTATGGAGCTGCCGATGTGCCGGACTCCTGTGATCTTGTGTCTATAAACTGTCCTAAGGATGGGTCATTAATATTTAAAAAGACTTGTGCCACTACAGTCATCTATCCCCTAGGAAATAATAGTCAGCCCAATGGGGGTCTGACTGCAGGGACCCCCAGCAATAAAAAAAAACAAACAGGCAACTGAAAGTCTCTCTGAATCCTCCGAATGTGTGACCAGTGCGCCATTCAGTAGGAATCAAGAGGGATTTGTGTTCCCTGTTCTCCTGAGTGTTTGGATCTCCTGAGATCTGATGCTTATCCCCTCTCCGGTGCATAGGGGATAAGTGTCTGTAATGGCAAAACCCCTTTAAATTCTGGAAACAACCTTTTTATATATTAGGAGATACCCTTTCACCTACGGTGTGATGACAGCTGGTGAATACTTGGTTAGAAAAGGAAGTGATTTGACCACACATTCTTTCCCAGATTTAGATGAACATATACGGCATAGTAACACAAATTTCTAGTATAGATTTGTTCTTCCTTATAAAACTTCTCGGATTGATAACCCAAGACAAAAGGCTTTGGGAAAAAAATATATATACAGTGTTGGCCAACAGTATTGGCACCCCTGCAATTCTGTCAGATAATACTCATTTTCTTCCAGAAAATGATTGTAAGCACAAACTCTTTGGTATTATTGGATGGACTTATAGCCTTGAGATTGCTCATGCTTCCTCACAATTTTGCTTCTCAAGTCCTCAGACAGTTCTTTGGTCTTCCTTCTTTTCTCCATGCTCAATGTGGTCACACAAGGACACAGGACAGAAGTCGAGTCAACTGATAGGGAATATAGATTGTGAGCCTAAATGGGACAGTAACGGTCAATGTCTGAAAGCGCTGCGGAATATGATGGCACTATAAAAATAGGCGTAATAACTAAATAAATAAATAACTTAAATCCATTTCAACTGGCTGCAAGTGTGATTTAGTTATTGCCACCACCTGTTAGGTGCCTCAGGTAAGTAACAGGTGCTGTTAATTACACAAATTAGAGAAGCATCACATGATTTTTCAAACAGTGCCAATACTTTTGTCCACCCCCTTTTTTATGTTTGCTGTGGAATTATATCCAATTTGGCTTTTTGACAATTCTTTTTGTGGTTTTCCATTGAAGACATCAAATGAAGATAATAATACCAAAGAGTTTGTGATTGCAATCATGAGTATTATCTGACAGAATTGCAGGGGTGCCGATACTTTTGGCCAACACTGTATATCTCCATACTCTATGCAATACACATCTATGTGTCCACCCCGTGCTTGTGACGTGTACCGCTGCCATTCTGGTTCCCGGTTGTATTACACTTTTCCATCTCTAATTTGACTTCTTTATATAGGTATACATTATGGCGATAGGAAAGAAAATGGTTGTGTTTTCACACTGATCTATCTCCATTGTAAAAGACACAACTGTGACTAGAGTAACTGCTTACCATAAGCCCCATTCGATTACTAGCTAAAAGGGAAATGATTCCATAGGGTTAGAACACGTGAACGTCAAGGCATATTTGTTGACAGAATTGCGGTACAATATTATGTGTCATGAAGGTATTAGCTACATATTAATCATATAATGGTCAATCATGAGACAAAAAATGTCATAAGAAAAATTCATAATAATGAAAGAAATTGTGCCCACACTGCTGAGCAATCCATGCTCTTAGCACAAGATGAATCACTTACTTACCTTGGAGCGGCGGATTCTTATTATATGTATAGTTTACGTGCAATATTTTGGTTGGGTACATATGAGTCACACACACTGAGCGGTAAGAGATTAACAGCATGGTCCTAGTTCAAGGAGTAAGAAATTCCCATCGACTTGTAATTGCTCACTTTTCTTTAAAATGTTTAGAAACGGAGATAATGGACTGTGGAAGGTATGATATCTGCGAATATACATTGTACAAGTTTTTCCAATTTTCTGAGTTTTTTCTCTTCATTGAACTATGAATGTGCAGGATTTCTAGCCTTAGAACAGACCATCTATATGGGATTATTGAAGGTGTAATGGCCAGCACCCCTAATCATTAGGCTATTGAAGGGGTTGCAGCCTAGAAGAGACACAGCTCTGAACACTGTGTACTGATGGTGAATGGTACTGTAGCTCTTAAAGGGGTGTCAAGCTCAGAAAACCCACTTTATATGCGGAGTTGGGCTGGGACGTCTGGGGCCAACTAGTGGAATTGATTCTAGGTGCACATCCGACAGCTCCTGGTATAAAGACGTAAAAAAAAGTCATGCCACCTCCCTGACCCCACCAGATGTAATAATGATAGGCCATCAATATTAGTGAGGTGGATAAACCCCTTTTAATTGGATGTCCAGGAGTTGGAGAAGCTCATTTGGTAGCCGGGGGAGATGAAAAATAAATTAAAAAAGAAAAGCATACTCATTTGTCCCTGGTGCTCTGTTTTCCGCCACCAGTGGCCATTCATATACTGATGCAATGACATAATGTGTGCCCTGGGGACTGAAGAGGAAATGCAGGAAGCCATGGGTAGGAATGGAGATTGGTAAATTAATAGTGGTCATTAGCAGTAGAACTAATCCAGCCATTAACGGTCTATTAAAGAGGACCTTTCACCACCTGGGGCACATGCGGTTTTATATACCGCTAGAAAGCCGATAGTACGCTTAATTCAGTGCCCTGTCTGCTTTCACTATCTGTGCCCCCGGTGACGAGCTATTGGTGCCGGTACTGTAGCTCTTCACCGTCAGAAGGGCGTTCCTGACAGTCTGTTAGGAACGTCCATCTTCACAGCAGCGCCTATAGCGCTGTACTGTGAGAGCGGGGAGGATCATCTCCCCCAGTACTCATCTATGGACAAGGGGGGGGGGGCATCTATCAGGAGGGGAGCAAGCGTTCCTCCCTGCTCTCACAGTACAGCGCTATAGGCGCTGCTGTGAAGAAGGGCGTTCCTGACTGACTGTCAGGAACGCCTTTCTGATGGTGAAGAGCTACAGTACCAGCACCAATATCTCTTCACCCGGGCACAGATCGTGAAAGCTGACAGTGCACTGAATTCAGTGCACTGTCAGCTTTCTAGTGGTATATAAAACCGCATGTGCACCAACTGATGAAAGGTTCTCTTTAAAAGCACAGTGAGGGGCCAGTAAAGATGTGTGGCCCACCAGGAGATTCAACTGTACTCTGATGAGCCACTCTAAACCTGTTCATATCCTCATTTTTTACTTACAGTATTGAGTGATTATGCAGCAGTCCAGTAGAGGTAGGCTGTAAGTAGTAGTAGATGGGAGTAAGGGCCCCTTCACACGGAGGATACTCTGGCTGATTCGGAACGTGTAAACGTTCCAAATCAGCAGCGTTTAAAGCAGGTCCCATTGCTTTCTATGGGAGCTGGAATACGTGCGCTCCCCATAGAAATGTATGGGCTGCTTTTTCCCATTCATTTCTATGGGGAGCACACGTATGCCGGCTCCTATAGAAAGCAATGGGACCTGCTTTAAACTCTGCTAATTTGGAACGTTTACACCAGGGGTAGGGAACGTACGGCTCTCCAGCTGTTGCAAAACTACAACTCCCAACATGCACACTTGCTCTGCTGTTCTTGGAACGGCCATGGAAGTAAATGGAGCATGTTGGGAGTTGTAGTTTCACAGCAGCTTGAGAGCTGAAGGTTCCCTACCCCTGGTTTACACGGTCCGAATCAGCCAGAGTATCCTCCGTGTGAAGGGGCCCTAATAGTAACTGTGGTCACACTGACAGGTGTCTCTACTAGAACATCCAGAACTCTTCAGGGCTCATGCAGTGCAGTAGGGGCTTGCAGGACAAATAACAATGGTGGTAGTGTCCCCCAGGACAACTCCTAGTGGTTGGCCTCATTGAACTTGATGGTTCAATGGTTGGAGTTCCCTTGATGGAGAATGCAGGATTAGGACTTTAGCATGTTTTAATGGTAGAAAGCAAGAGAAAATAGGCAGCTTCATCCATACAATGGAGACACAGTTCTTTGCGAATCTCCACGGAGCTGATGCTTTGTGATGGTACTTCCTATATAGTTTGTGTCCCCCTTGCTTGGGAAGTCTTTTCCTTATACAGTGTGCTTTAACATGGCTGCATTTTGAAGATCCAAAAAGATGCCCTACCTGACCTGAGACTAACAGGCAGGGTCATAGCTATGAGGTTCATGGAATAATTACCCTCACAGTCTTTTGTTGCATACAATTTCCATAAAATGAGCAGGGATTACTCCCATCTCCTAATCACAGAACTGCACAATACCTGTCTTGATGAAGGCTTAGGTCAGCCTAACCAGGGACTGTAACTCAGACACCCCAGAACTCCTTGGAAAAAATAAAAAGAGACATGGACCACACATAGCAATACTAAACATCGATCTAAGATTCTCAGCAAAATCTACAAAAATGAACAAGAGGGTCATAGTGTACATATTAATCAAGGTGTATATGCCCAAGAGTCAATTCACAGAGACTTCTGTATATTGGGTCCCTACTCTACTGGGTGCAGCACTGTACAGCAAATACCACCACTGCAACATAGTGCCCACAGGGAGTGACCCAGCACCCCAGCAACACCCCTGCTGCCCACACCCCCCAAAGGCACAGCCAGTAAATGGATCCCTATGCAGTCTCCTGCTTATACACCTTGATCAATATGTATACTAAGAACTTTGTGTTCATTTTTTTAGATTTTACCGAGGAGCACAAGATCAATGTATAATATTGGGACGTGCGGTCCATGTCTGTCTTTTTTTTCCAAAAATGAAAATTAATGTTTTGCCTCCATGCATGACCCAACCATGGGTCCAGTGAGCCAATGATATTTTTGATATGGGTCATCCAGGATACACAGCTATAATATGGACGTTCAAATATGGAGACAATGGGTTCATCTGTGACAGCCCTAAATGTTGGCAAATCCTAGTTTTCATTTGATGCTAATATATCTGCACTGTACACCCCTCTTCGGTGTTTCTTCATGCATTGCACTACATTCCATACTATAGGCAAAGGAAATGATAGAAAATGTGCTGAAACTTGTTATTCTGGCCCTCACTTGGTAAGATTTGAGGTCATATTGTGTTAGTTAAATCGCTTAGGGCTATAATTACAAGGCTTAAGCATTTTCAATATGAAACAATGCACAGCGCAGGATAATATTAAACACAAGCTGGAAATTACATTTCTGAGAACTTCGTATTGCATTTTCCACTCTTACAAAAGCCTATCTCCCATATCAGCTCTGTTGTAAGACGCATAGGGAAAAAAGCCTTCAGGGACAATCATCCAAATCCCAGATCCGTTCTGTTTGTTTTACAAGAAATAGACATTGGTTAATGCTTCATAATCACTTTTCCATTATTAGGAGAAGGATAAGTCATTTTTCATGTTCTGTATTATCATGGTTTAATTTACAATATATTGCCGATTGAACGCCTGACGTCTGAGATATATTACTCATAAGACCCACATAGGATGTTATAATTCTCTTATCAAATACTTTAAACAATGATTCCCCATTTGCCCTCCATATTTCATTCTGGACAGCCATCCGCATGGATAGGGGCTCACCTTCTTTGTGGCGGTGTATTTGTAGAACGTGTTTATGACCCTTATTGTCAGCCCACAATTAATTAATATGCATCCCGTTGTCCCTGGGTTGGTTAATATTATTAATGATGGCTGTAGTCACAGTGAGATGAATACAAGTGCGCCACTATGTTCTGTGTGAATGGGAATAAGCAGAGAAGATGGTCGTAGAAATGATTTACCTGGTTTAGTACAAGCTTGAGCGGCTCATACGTGCAATCTTATTTGCATAGTCAACAATACTTGGTCATAAAATGAATGTACAGCGACAATACTGAAGACTTTACCTTATTTTATCTGGTAACATATCTTTTGGAACCTTATTCCTTAGTTGAGAGGTAGGGGCTGGAGAAAGTAGATGAAGATTTCAGAGTATGCTTCCTCCAACACCCGATATATTGACTACCATTACCCACCAATCCCGACCATTATTAATACGTACCTCCCTGTACTCCACTATCCACACGACCAGCCTTCCATATACCCCCACACACTGAAACTCAGCAGCCATATCAACCATTGGGCACAGTTAGAAGGTGGTTGCTAAAAGCAATATACATGCGGGCAGAATATTCTATTCAATTCTATAAATGGTGCCCCTAACCCAATGATCTGCAGTCTACCCCACCTACCCCTGGGAATTAGTCACTTACTGTTTTTACATTTTAGGTATTTAAAAGGATTGCCTCAATAGGACCATCTTAAAGGGGTTTTCCAGGCAATTTTTTTTTAAAAGGTCTGTTAGTGCTAATAATGGGTTAATAAGTACACTCATATACCTTTAGCAGTGTTTTGAGTGATTTCTGGGTTTCTCTGGAGGAGCATCTAAACCTAGCATCTTCTGTATTTGTTTACAGGGCGTAGCTTCCTGCTACCTTAGTTGATGCAATATAGCCTGGTAGTTGTAGGCTCTCAGACTCTTTCCTCCTCCCTCCATGTCTCCCTAGCTATTCCACCTACTAATAGCCCCTCTCAACTCACTCAGGAGATGCTAAATTGTATTTATATATTTATATGTATCAATATATAAATAATTAAATACATATGTCAAGAAATATATTAAAAATGTAGATAAAAAAATATATCAATATTGCCATAATATAAAAGTGAGCTCTTCGGAGGAACGAGGGCATTGACATTGCTCTAAAGAGGTAAACAGCAATGCTTTGGCTGCTTCAAAGAGCTCATTACATAGTACAAACACGGTTTGATTCAGGTGACCCTAAACTATCTATCATCAGGGCTGGGTTGATATTTTCAGAAGTATCTCATTGGCTGCTGCTTTTTTAAGGTTGCTGTGACAATTTAGGGAAGCTTTTCTGTCCTGTACTTTCATGCCTTTATCAGCAGCTGAAGAGGCCTTTATAAGATCACTCCTTTTTGATAGAGGTGCTGACTAATTTTTGTTGCTACTAGTTTGGCTCCGACTCGGTTTATACCTGAGTTCTGGCTTGATCCTTGGATTTCCCTTTGCCTGTTGCAGGATGTATTTGTGACCCTTGGCTAGTTTCTCAGATACTGCTTTTGCCTCTCGTCTCTGCTTACTATGTGCTCTCCTTGTTTTTGGCTCTGTTAATAAGACTTCTCTGTATCCATGCCACTTTGTGAGATTTATGGACTGTGTTGGTTTATGCAGTAGTGCATTCATTATTAGTATATTTATCTGTTTGGTGACAATTCAGATCCTCAGATCTAGCAAAGTCCATCTCTCCTTGTGGCGAGCTCTGGTGAAGGAGACTGGGGGTCTGTCTTGGTTTACAGAGGTGTGCTACTTGTCTTGGTACAACCTTGGCCAATCACAGGCCAGTGGGTGGGGTTGGAGGAAGACTATAGTCTTCCCGGCAACTGTTGAAAGCCAGTCTAGTGTTAGCAGTCACAATGCACAGTTCATGCTTGGCTGTGCATGAGTAAGACCAGGACTGGAGCTCAACAGCCACCAGTACAGCCTCTAGGAGGATCATTCATTGCCCCAGGCTTCTCCAGAGACTGCCCTGAGACAGAGAATAAATTTGTGCATCTCTACTGGAACATTTGCCAGCCGTGCCAGGAGGAGCAACAGAGGATTCTGACAGGAGAAACTCATTTGGCCTAGTCTCTGGGTAACCTGTCAGGATTCCTTGCTCCACTACAACCCCCAACATCCCAGGTGGGGAGTGGCATGAGAGGAGGAGTAGTTGTGGACTTATATCAGCGAGCCTGTAACATCTCTGGGCAGCCTCCTATGACCAAGGCAGGGGATTGCACTTTGTACTACTACCCCTATCTGTGAGCTGCTGGTTTTGCTGTTCATCTCAGTTAATAAAGAGTTACCTAGTTTTCACTGCACATCTGCTCATGCCTGCATCACCATCAGGGCCCTTCTGAACACACCACCACACTGGCTCAGAGAGGAGAGGTGCCCCGTCCAAACTAGAAGTGCCCCTGGGAAATACTACTACTACCACCACCACCACCACCACCACCACTATCTGGTAGAGCTGCAGGACCCCACCTCCCTCGACTGTGTCTGGTCCTGCAGTGGGATGGGGTGCATGTGGAATGTGCTCTGCCTAGCAGGTGATACAGCATCCGCCACTACTACTCCCATCCTCCGGTCTTTTCCACGGGGTTGCAGCACCTGCTGATTTCCACTTCCTGAGGAAATGCCCTCTGAACCAATCACTGGATGAGGCCGATCATTGCAGGGACCAGTGATTGAGTGTTACTCCTGTTAGTGGGTCCAGGAATAAGAGATCTGCAGGAAACTGAAAAGCGTAGGAGCTTTAGTGGATCAGTGAGGGGTCACTTTTTTTGTTATAGGATGCTTACCATCTATGGACTTTATTTTGCATATTCCAGATTTCACATTATTCCAGAGGTATAGAAATGTTCTCGCCAGCATCTTCTAGGCACTTTCGGATATAAAATATGACAATCTGAGTGATTTGTATGTGACAATCTTTTATGGTATATTTCTCTCCCCCTCCGCACTGAATATCAAGGGCACACAAGCTTCTGCTGTGACTTATGAGCTTTGGATAACACATGCTGTGACATGCAGCATTTGGTGGGAGCATTGCTATGCCTCAAGCAGCGCATATGATGATATTCTAGATGTCCACAATTCAAAATAAAAGTCACGAGTTGCACACATGGCCCAGACTGCATTCATGGAAATAATACACAATAAGCTGTTGTTGTGAAGCAGATATGACGCCAGCGTCGCCGCAATTACTGCCTTATTTTATGGTTACGGCTGCCTAAAGGGCCGGGATCCAGATTGAGCTCTTCAAGACAGCAGTTTACAAAGCATTAACATATTGGTGCCCAATATTCTATTAAAGTCAGGCTCGCTGATCGCTTCTGTTTTGCCTAAAACAATGCCTGGAAACGTTAGGTTTGTGAAACTTTCTTTTACAAAAATATTAAAATACAACATTTCTAGATTATGCAAAAACTACCTGGGGGAAATCAAATCTCTAGTTCCAGATGGTCCCTTCAGTTTGTATCCGCAAATAGAGAAGAGCAGAACTCAGCCCATGATAAGTAAAACACAATCAGGACGATTTATTATTCATTTTGATCCTGAAACGTGGCACCTTCAGACTTGTTTATATGTTGCGTCAAATTTATCAACGTGACGTGAAATATTTTATAGTGTCTGCCATCTAGTGTGCCTATTTTCTGTTCGGCAATGTGGCAAATTCTCTATATTCAAACACATATAGCTTTTTCTAAAATATTTCCATGTATGGGGCTACATAGGGTTTCATAGGACCAGATGTACTTTTTATTTATACAACTTTGGTGAATGTTTTTGTTTTAATCGCTTTTAATACAAATTTTTATGGGAGGCAGAACAGAAAAAAAAAAAAAAAAAAAAAAAATCGGTAGTTCGGCACTTTTACAAATTACAAACTTATAAATTTGTAGACTGGGTGTTTTTAGGCACAGGGATACCTAATATATATATATATATATATATATATATATATATATATTTTTTTTACTTTTATATGTGCTCTGGGGAAAGGGGTGATTAGAATTTGAGTTTTTTATTATTAATTAATTTTTAAAAAAAAAATCTATATGTACACTCCCTAGGGATATTGAACCCGAGGGGGTCTGATCACTAATCCAATACACTGCAATGTTGATGCATTGCAATGTATTAAGAAATACATAGTTCAGCCTGTAATAGAACTACGTTAATGACAAGCCTCCAGCTGGGGCCCCACGGGTCAGACACACCACGATTTGCCTGTGGCAGGAATGCCGTGGGAAAAATCGTGCTGTTATACAGTAACTACAAAGTGCATGGGAATCCCATGCCCACTTTGCGGTAAAATCTGCAAACTGGCGCAGTTTTGGGAAATTGTAGCATGTCAATTATATCTACGGAAACAGCAGTGGGGTTCCCATAGATATAATTGTAACAGAAAGTCCGTGGAGGAAAACTCTTCAAAATTTCTGTTGAAAGCACTGCAGCTTTCTCCCACAGCAGCTTTAGCGCTGCGGATTGTTTCATGGGGTCTTAGCCTCCAATAGGATCAATCCACCCTGAAAATTGCAGACTATGTGGCACTGGGACAACGTTGCTTCCATCAGCTTTGAGAATGGATTACGGGCATTGGTGAGCGCCCAGCTCCTGAGTGGCTGCCATATTTAAACACCCTACATCTGCAGTAGTAAAGGGTTAAAAAGACAACATTTTTGTGCAAGCATACTCTACACCTAGCCTGACATACAATTATCTAAAATTCTTAGTGGCGCCCTTCCTCCTACAGAATGGCAACAAACTTATGAATCAGAGTGAGACACTTTCATAAGTTTGTCACGAAAAATGCATTAGTGAAAAATAAGCCAAGCCAGAAAACTGACAAAAAATTCCCGGCCTGATTAATCGGCTCCAGTATTTTTAATATGCAACTTGGTTCTACCTCTGTTTCTACCCTTGTGTGATATGACCAGGAGGTAATCCACATGTTCATACATGATGGGCTCTAGCATGTGCCCTCTGACCGAGTATAGACGTGTTTTATGAATCCTTCAGAGCTCACATTTTTTAGCTTCCATTCCTTCTTGGTCACCGGAGGTATCTTTGGCTGCTTTGTAGGTTTTTGTTCAACGAGCAGACATGGCCCTGATGCCATTGGGGATCTTTTAGAAGCAAAGGATTAGATACAGAAAACTTTTAATTGCATACTTGAGAATTCAAAGGCAAAAGTCTATTGCGTATGATAAATGAATATATGCGGAAGGCTGGAGCGTATTCATACCAAGAGCTTTACGAAGGCTGTTTCTCCTTGTGGAGAAGTGATCTTGTGCTCCGCTGCTTTAAACAATCCTCTTACTTTATATTTCTTTTATGGCGGATATCATGTTCTCCGGTTCTTGGAAGGTGTTTTCTCTTGTGCTCAGTGTTGCAAAAATTGGAGATAGGTAGGTAACTATCAGGGACGTATTAAAAATTCACTTTTATTGATATGTATTAAAAGCTATACTTAGTACAAGACAACATAACAAAAATGTGGTATAAAATACCCCAAAATTAACAAAGGTAATGATAATGTGCAACCACCTAGCCTGTGCGGGAGTGGGACACACCGTCCTCCACAATCGTTTATTTACCCCACTATTGTTACACTTCTTATCTTTGTTGTGGATAATGGGTTAAAGAGCAGGGCTGGAAAAACGTGTGCTATAGCCACCTTTGTTATCTATAGAGTACTGGCTGGCAAATAACTCCACTGCTATAGATTTTTCCTTCCCATAAGCTGGAGCTACAGTTAATAATTCATTTTGTTAAAACACTGAAGCTCTCTGCTGTGCAATAAAATGCCTACAAAAGAGGACTTGTTAGCAGGCTGGTATACAGAGTAACCGGATAGTAACACCTATCAAAAGTAGAGATGAGCGAACAGTGTTCTATCGAACTCATGTTCGATCGGATATTAGGCTGTTCGGCATGTTCGAATCGAATCGAACACCGCGTGGTAAAGTGCGCCATTACTCGATTCCCCTCCCACCTTCCCTGGCGCCTTTTTTGCTCCAATAACAGCGCAGGGTAGGTGGGACAGGAACTACGACACCGGTGACGTTGAAAAAAGTAGGCAAAACCCATTGGCTGCCGAAAACATGTGACCTCTAATTTAAAAGAACAGCGCCGCCCAGCTTCGCGTCATTCTGAGCTTGCAATTCACCGAGGACGGAGGTTTCCGTCCAGCTAGCTAGGGCTTAGATTCTGGGTAGGCAGGGACAGGCTAGGATAGGAAGGAGAAGACAACCAACAGCTCTTGTAAGAGCTAAATTCCAGGGAGAAGCTTGTCAGTGTAACGTGGCACTGACGGGCTCAATCGCCGCAACCCAGCTTTCCCAGGATCCTGAATGGAATACACTGTCAGTGTATTCCCGTATACCCGATATATACCCCGATACCCGTTCCAACGGTGTGCCCCCCCACCTTCACCCCAGAAATACCCTGCAAGTCCCCTAGCAATAGAATTGGGGCTATATACACCCACTATTTTTGCTACTGCCATATAGTGCCAGTTTCTGACTGGGAATTCAAAGAATATATTGGGGTTACGTGCACCCACAATTTTTACTACTGGTATACAGTGCCATTGTCTGACTGGGAATTCAAAGAGTATATTGGGAATACAAATACCCTCATTTCTTGCTACTGCCATATAGTGCCAGTTTCTGACTGGGAATTCAAAGAATATATTGGGGTTACGTGCACCCACAATTTTTACTACTGGTATACAGTGCCATTGTCTGACTGGGAATTCAAAGAGTATATTGGGAATACAAATACCCTCATTTCTTGCTACTGCCATATAGTGCCAGTGTCTGACTGGGAATTCAAAGAATATATTGGGGTTACGTGCACCCACAATTTTTACTACTGGTATACAGTGCCATTGTCTGACTGGGAATTCAAAGAATATATTGGGGTTACAAATACCCTCATTTCTTGCTACTGCCATATAGTGCCAGTTTCTGACTGGTAATTCAAAGAATATATTGGGGTTACGTGCACCCACAATTTTTACTACTGGTATACAGTGCCATTGTCTGACTGGGAATTCAAAGAGTATATTGGGAATACAAATACCCTCATTTCTTGCTACTGCCATATAGTGCCAGTGTCTGACTGGTAATTCAAAGAATATATTGGGAATACAAATACCCTCATTTCTTGCTACTGCCATATAGTGCCAGTGTCTGACTGGGAATTCAAAGAATATATTGGGGTTACGTGCACCCACAATTTTTACTACTGGTATACAGTGCCATTGTCTGACTGGGAATTCAAAGAATATATTGGGAATACAAATACCCTCATTTCTTGCTACTGCCATATAGTGCCAGTGTCTGACTGGGAATTCAAAGAATATATTGGGGTTACGTGCACCCACAATTTTTACTACTGGTATACAGTGCCATTGTCTGACTGGGAATTCAAAGAATATATTGGGAATACAAATACCCTCATTTCTTGCTACTGCCATATAGTGCCAGTGTCTGACTGGTAATTCAAAGAATATATTGGGGTTACGTGCACCCACAATTTTTACTACTGGTATACAGTGCCATTGTCTGACTGGGAATTCAAAGAGTATATTGGGAATACAAATACCCTCATTTCTTGCTACTGCCATATAGTGCCAGTTTCTGACTGGGAATTCAAAGAATATATTGGGGTTACGTGCACCCACAATTTTTACTACTGGTATACAGTGCCATTGTCTGACTGGGAATTCAAAGAATATATTGGGGTTATAAATACCCTCATTTCTTGCTACTGCCATATAGTGCCAGTTTCTGACTGGTAATTCAAAGAATATATTGGGGTTACGTGCACCCACAATTTTTACTACTGGTATACAGTGCCATTGTCTGACTGGGAATTCAAAGAGTATATTGGGAATACAAATACCCTCATTTCTTGCTACTGCCATATAGTGCCAGTTTCTGACTGGTAATTCAAAGAATATATTGGGGTTACGTGCACCCACAATTTTTACTACTGGTATACAGTGCCATTGTCTGACTGGGAATTCAAAGAGTATATTGGGAATACAAATACCCTCATTTCTTGCTACTGCCATATAGTGCCAGTTTCTGACTGGTAATTCAAAGAATATATTGGGGTTACGTGCACCCACAATTTTTACTACTGGTATACAGTGCCATTGTCTGACTGGGAATTCAAAGAGTATATTGGGAATACAAATACCCTCATTTCTTGCTACTGCCATATAGTGCCAGTTTCTGACTGGTAATTCAAAGAATATATTGGGGTTACGTGCACCCACAATTTTTACTACTGGTATACAGTGCCATTGTCTGACTGGGAATTCAAAGAATATATTGGGGTTATAAATACCCTCATTTCTTGCTACTGCCATATAGTGCCAGTTTCTGACTGGTAATTCAAAGAATATATTGGGGTTACGTGCACCCACAATTTTTACTACTGGTATACAGTGCCAATTTCTAACTAGGAATTCAAAATGCGCAAGGCTCCCGGAAAGGGACGTGGACGAGGCCGTGGGCGAGGTCGGGGGAATGGTTCTGGGGAGCAAGGTAGCAGTGAAGCCACAGGGCGTCCCGTGCCTACTCCTGTGGGGCAGCAAGCATTGCGCCACTCCACAGTGCCAGGGTTGCTTGCCACATTAACTAAACTGCAGGGTACAAACCTTAGTAGGCCCGAGAACCAGGAACAGGTCTTGCAATGGCTGTCAGAGAACGCTTACAGCACATTGTCCAGCAGCCAGTCAGACTCTGCCTCCTCTCCTCCTATTACCCAACAGTCTTGTCTTCCTTCCTCCCAAAATTCCGAAGCTTTACAGAACAATAACCCAAACTGTCCCTGCTCCCCAGAGCTGTTCTCCGCTCCTTTCATTGTCCCTCAACCTGCCTCTCCACGTCACGATTCCACGAACCTAACAGAGGAGCATCTGTGTCCAGATGCTCAAACACTAGAGTCTCCTCCATCTCCGTTCGATTTGGTGGTGGATGACCAGCAACCCACCCTCATCGACGATGATGTGACGCAGTTGCCGTCAGGGCATCCAGTTGACCGGCGCATTGTGCGGGAGGAGGAGATGAGACAGGAGTTGGAAGAGGAAGTGGTGGATGATGAGGACACTGACCCGACCTGGACAGGGGGGATGTCAAGCGGGGAAAGTAGTGTGGATGTTGAGGCAGGTGCAGCACCAAAAAGGGTAGCTAGAGGCAGAGGCAGAGGTCAGCAGCTTAGGCGAAGCCAGGCCACACCCGGAATCTCCCAAGATGTTCCAGTTCGTACCCAGCCCCGAAAAACTCCCACCTCGAGGGCACGTTTCTCGAAGGTGTGGAGTTTTTTCAAGGAATGCGCCGAGGACAGATATAGTGTTGTCTGCACAATTTGCCTCTCGAAATTGATTAGGGGCTCTGAGAAGAGCAACCTGTCCACCACTTCAATGCGCCGTCATTTGGAATCCAAGCACTGGAATCAGTGGCAGGCAGCAACGGCAGGACAAAGGCCGCCTGCCGTTCACGCCACTGCCACTGCCTCTGCCTCTGCCTCTGCCACTGCCACTGCTGACTGTGCTGGCGATGCACTCCAGAGGACGAGCCAGGACACCACTTCATCTGCCTCCGCCACTTTGTTGACTTCTACCTCATCCTCCCCTGGTCCTGTCTTATCTCCTTCTCCTGCACCATCAAAGGCACCATCAGGCGTTTCTTTACAACAACCCACCATCTCTCAGACATTGGAGCGGCGGCAGAAATACACTGCTAACCACCCACACGCGCAAGCCTTGAACGCCAACATCGCTAAACTGCTGGCCCAGGAGATGTTGGCGTTCCGGCTTGTTGAAACTCCCGCCTTCCTGGACCTGATGGCAACTGCGGCACCTCGCTATGCCGTCCCTAGCCGTCACTACTTCTCCCGGTGTGCCGTCCCCGCCTTGCACCAGCACGTGTCACTCAACATCAGGCGGGCCCTTAGTTCCGCGCTTTGCACAAAGGTCCACTTGACCACCGACGCGTGGACAAGTGCATGCGGACAGGGACGCTACATTTCACTGACGGCACACTGGGTGAATGTAGTTGAGGCTGGGACTGCTTCCCAAACTGGCCCGGTGTACCTCGTCTCCCCGCCTAACATTCCTGGCAGGGACACGAGAAGAACACCCCCCTCCTCCTCCTCCTCTACCGCCTCCTCCTCCGCCACCGCCTCCTCCTCCGCCACCGCCTCCTCCTCCGCTGTTAGATTGACCCCAGCTACGAGTTGGAAACGTTGCAGCACTGGCGTTGGTAGACGTCAGCAGGCTGTGCTGAAGCTGATCAGCTTGGGGGACAGACAGCACACTGCCTCCGAGGTGAGGGATGCCCTCCTCGATGAGACGGCAATATGGTTTGAGCCGCTGCACCTGGGCCCAGGCATGGTCGTTTGTGATAACGGCCGGAACCTGGTAGCAGCTCTGGAGCTTGCCGGACTCCAACATGTTCCATGCCTGGCCCACGTCTTCAACCTAGTGGTGCAACGTTTCCTAAAGAGCTACCCCAATGTTCCAGAGCTACTGGTGAAAGTGCGGCGCATGTGCGCCCACTTTCGCAAGTCGACAGTAGCCGCTGCTAGCTTAAAATCTCTCCAGCAACGCCTGCATGTGCCACAACACCGGCTTTTGTGCGACGTCCCCACACGCTGGAACTCAACGTTTCAGATGTTGAATAGAGTGGTTGAGCAGCAGAGACCTTTGATGGAATACCAGCTACAAAACCCTAGGGTGCCACAAAGTCAGCTGCCTCAGTTTCACATCCATGAGTGGCCATGGATGAGAGACCTTTGTGACATCCTACGGGTCTTTGAGGAGTCCACAAGGAGGGTGAGCTCTGAGGATGCGATGGTGAGCCTTACAATCCCGCTCTTGTGTGTTCTGAGAGAATCCCTGATTGACATCAGGGATAACTCAGATCACACAGAGGAGTTAGGGATAGCATCCGATCCGTCACAGCTGGAGAGTAGGTCCACACATCTGTCCGCTTCACTGCGTTTAATGGAGGAGGAGGAGGAGGAGGAGGAGGAAGAAGAGTTGTCCGATGATGTGATGGTGATACAGGAGGCTTCCGGGCAACTTCGAATCGTCCCATTGTTGCAGCGCGGATGGGTAGACATGGAGGATGAGGAGGAAATGGAGATTGAACTTTCCGGTGGGGCCAGAGGAGTCATGCCAACTAACACTGTGGCAGACATGGCTGAGTTCATGTTGGGGTGCTTTACAACCGACAAGCGTATTGTCAAAATCATGGAGGACAACCAGTACTGGATCTTTGCTATCCTTGACCCCCGGTATAAAAACAACATCTCGTCTTTTATTCCGGTAGAGGGGAGGGCCAATCGCATCAATGCTTGCCACAGGCAATTGGTGCAGAATATGATGGAGATGTTTCCAGCATGTGACGTTGGCGGCAGGGAGGGCAGTTCCTCCAGTAGGCAACCAAGTTCTCACCGGTCCACACAAACGAGGGGCACACTGTCTAAGGTCTGGGACACCTTGATGGCACCCCCTCGCCAAAGTGCCGCCACGGAGGGTCCTAGTGTCACCAGGCGTGAGAAGTATAGGCGCATGTTGCGGGAATACCTTTCCGACCACAGCCCTGTCCTCTCCGACCCCTCTGCGCCCTACACGTATTGGGTGTCGAAGTTGGACCTGTGGCTTGAACTTGCCCTATATGCCTTGGAGGTGCTGTCCTGTCCTGCCGCCAGCGTCCTATCTGAGAGGGTGTTCAGTGCAGCCGGTAGCATCATCACTGACAAGCGCACCCGTCTGTCAGCTGAGAGTGCCGACCGGCTCACTTTGATAAAAATGAACCACCACTGGGTAGAGCCGTCATTTTTGTGCCCACCTGTGTAAAGCACCCCAACATGAAACTCCATGTCTGTACTCAACCTCTCCAATTCCTCCGCATCCTCATACTCATCCATCATAAGCGTTGCACAATTCTGCTAATACTAGGCTCCCTCCAACATGATTTCCCCCAACTCTGCTGGTTAGAGGCTCCCTCCACCCTGATTTCCACCAACTCTGCTGGTTAGAGGCTCCCTCCACCCTGCTTTCCCACAACTCTGCTGGTTAGAGGCTCCTTCCACCATGAATTTGCCCAAACTGGGCTGTTTAGAGGCTCCCTCCACCATGAATTGGTCCAAACTGGGCTGTTTAGAGGCTCCCTCCACCATGAATTTGCCCAAACTGGGCTGTTTAGAGGCTCCCTCCACCATTAATTGGTCCAAACTGGGCTGGTTAGAGGCTCCCTCCACCATGAATTTGCCCAAACTGGGCTGTTTAGAGGCTCCCTCCACCATGAATTTGCCCAAACTGGGCTGGTTAGAGGCTCCCTCCACCATGAATTGGTCCAAACTGGGTTTTTTAGAGGCTCCCTCCACCATTAATTGGTCCAAACTGGGCTGGTTAGAGGCTCCCTCCACCATGAATTTGCCCAAACTGGGCTGTTTAGAGGCTCCCTCCACCATGAATTTGCCCAAACTGGGCTGGTTAGAGGCTCCCTCCACCATGAATTGGTCCAAACGGGTTTTTAGAGGCTCCCTTCACCATGAATTGGTCCAAACTTGGCTGTTTAGAGGCTCCCTCCACCATGAATTGGTCCAAACTTGGCTGTTTAGAGGCTCCCTCCACCATGAATTGGTCCAAACTGAGTTTTTTAGAGGCTCCCTCCACCATGAATTTGCCCAAACTGGGCTGTTTAGAGGCTCCCTCCACCATGAATTTGCCCAAACTGGGCTGGTTAGAGGCTCCCTCCACCATGAATTGGTCCAAACGGGTTTTTAGAGGCTCCCTTCACCATGAATTGGTCCAAACTTGGCTGTTTAGAGGCTCCCTCCACCATGAATTGGTCCAAACTGGGGTGGTTAGAGGCTCCCTCCACCATTAATTGGTCCAAACTGGGCTGGTTAGAGGCTCCCTCCACCATTAATTGGTCCAAACTGGGCTGGTTAGAGGCTCCCTCCACCATTAATTGGTCCAAACTGGGCTGGTTAGAGGCTCCCTCCACCATGAATTTGCCCAAACTGGGCTGTTTAGAGGCTCCCTCCACCATGAATTTGCCCAAACTGGGCTGTTTAGAGGCTCCCTCCACCATGAATTGGTCCAAACTGGGTTTTTTAGAGGCTCCCTCCACCATGAATTGGTCCAAACTGGGCTGGTTAGAGGCTCCCTCCACCATGAATTGGTCCAAACTGGGGTGGTTAGAGGCTCCCTCCACCATTAATTGGTCCAAACTGGGCTGGTTAGAGGCTCCCTCCACCATGAATTGGTCCAAACGGGTTTTTAGAGGCTCCCTTCACCATGAATTGGTCCAAACTGGGGTGGTTAGAGGCTCCCTCCACCATTAATTGGTCCAAACTGGGCTGGTTAGAGGCTCCCTCCACCATTAATTGGTCCAAACTGGGCTGGTTAGAGGCTCCCTCCACCATTAATTGGTCCAAACTGGGGTTTTTAGAGGCTCCCTCCACCATGAATTGGTCCAAACGGGTTTTTAGAGGCTCCCTTCACCATGAATTGGTCCAAACTTGGCTGTTTAGAGGCTCCCTCCACCATGAATTGGTCCAAACTGGGGTGGTTAGAGGCTCCCTCCACCATTAATTGGTCCAAACTGGGGTGGTTAGAGGCTCCCTCCACCATTAATTGGTCCAAACTGGGCTGGTTAGAGGCTCCCTCCACCATGAATTGGTCCAAACTGGGCTGTTTAGAGGCTCCCTCCACCATGAATTGGTCCAAACTGGGGTTTTTAGAGGCTCCCTCCACCATGAATTGGTCCAAACTGGGGTTTTTAGAGGCTCCCTCCACCATGAATTTGCCCAAACTGGGCTGGTTAGAGGCTCCCTCCACCATGAATTGGTCCAAACTGGGGTTTTTAGAGGCTCCCTCCACCATGAATTGGTCCAAACTGGGGTGGTTAGAGGCTCCCTCCACCATTAATTGGTCCAAACTGGGCTGGTTAGAGGCTCCCTCCACCATTAATTGGTCCAAACTGGGCTGGTTAGAGGCTCCCTCCACCATTAATTGGTCCAAACTGGGGTTTTTAGAGGCTCCCTCCACCATGAATTGGTCCAAACTTGGCTGTTTAGAGGCTCCCTCCACCATTAATTGGTCCAAACTGGGCTGGTTAGAGGCTCCCTCCACCATTAATTGGTCCAAACTGGGCTGGTTAGAGGCTCCCTCCACCATTAATTGGTCCAAACTGGGCTGGTTAGAGGCTCCCTCCACCATGAATTTGCCCAAACTGGGCTGTTTAGAGGCTCCCTCCACCATGAATTTGCCCAAACTGGGCTGTTTAGAGGCTCCCTCCACCATGAATTGGTCCAAACTGGGTTTTTTAGAGGCTCCCTCCACCATGAATTGGTCCAAACTGGGCTGGTTAGAGGCTCCCTCCACCATGAATTGGTCCAAACTGGGGTGGTTAGAGGCTCCCTCCACCATTAATTGGTCCAAACTGGGCTGGTTAGAGGCTCCCTCCACCATGAATTGGTCCAAACGGGTTTTTAGAGGCTCCCTTCACCATGAATTGGTCCAAACTTGGCTGTTTAGAGGCTCCCTCCACCATGAATTGGTCCAAACTGGGGTGGTTAGAGGCTCCCTCCACCATTAATTGGTCCAAACTGGGCTGGTTAGAGGCTCCCTCCACCATTAATTGGTCCAAACTGGGGTGGTTAGAGGCTCCCTCCACCATTAATTGGTCCAAACTGGGCTGGTTAGAGGCTCCCTCCACCATTAATTGGTCCAAACTGGGCTGGTTAGAGGCTCCCTCCACCATGAATTGGTCCAAACTGGGGTTTTTAGAGGCTCCCTCCACCATGAATTGGTCCAAACTTTGCTGTTTAGAGGCTCCCTCCACCATTAATTGGTCCAAACTGGGCTGGTTAGAGGCTCCCTCCACCATTAATTGGTCCAAACTGGGCTGGTTAGAGGCTCCCTCCACCATTAATTGGTCCAAACTGGGCTGGTTAGAGGCTCCCTCCACCATGAATTGGTCCAAACTGGGCTGGTTAGAGGCTCCCTCCACCATGAATTTGCCCAAACTGGGCTGTTTAGAGGCTCCCTCCACCATGAATTTGCCCAAACTGGGCTGTTTAGAGGCTCCCTCCACCATGAATTGGTCCAAACTGGGTTTTTTAGAGGCTCCCTCCACCATGAATTGGTCCAAACTGGGCTGGTTAGAGGCTCCCTCCACCATGAATTGGTCCAAACTGGGGTGGTTAGAGGCTCCCTCCACCATTAATTGGTCCAAACTGGGCTGGTTAGAGGCTCCCTCCACCATTAATTGGTCCAAACTGGGCTGGTTAGAGGCTCCCTCCACCATGAATTGGTCCAAACTGGGGTGGTTAGAGGCTCCCTCCACCATTAATTGGTCCAAACTGGGCTGGTTAGAGGCTCCCTCCACCATTAATTGGTCCAAACTGGGCTGGTTAGAGGCTCCCTCCACCATTAATTGGTCCAAACTGGGCTGGTTAGAGGCTCCCTCCACCATGAATTTGCCCAAACTGGGCTGTTTAGAGGCTCCCTCCACCATGAATTTGCCCAAACTGGGCTGGTTAGAGGCTCCCTCCACCATGAATTTGCCCAAACTGGGCTGGTTAGAGGCTCCCTCCACCATGAATTGGTCCAAACTGGGGTTTTTAGAGGCTCCCTCCACCATGAATTGGTCCAAACTTGGCTGTTTAGAGGCTCCCTCCACCATGAATTGGTCCAAACTGGGGTGGTTAGAGGCTCCCTCCACCATTAATTGGTCCAAACTGGGCTGGTTAGAGGCTCCCTCCACCATTAATTGGTCCAAACTGGGCTGGTTAGAGGCTCCCTCCACCATGAATTTGCCCAAACTGGGCTGTTTAGAGGCTCCCTCCACCATGAATTTGCCCAAACTGGGCTGTTTAGAGGCTCCCTCCACCATGAATTGGTCCAAACTGGGTTTTTTAGAGGCTCCCTCCACCATGAATTGGTCCAAACTGGGCTGGTTAGAGGCTCCCTCCACCATGAATTGGTCCAAACTGGGGTGGTTAGAGGCTCCCTCCACCATTAATTGGTCCAAACTGGGCTGGTTAGAGGCTCCCTCCACCATTAATTGGTCCAAACTGGGCTGGTTAGAGGCTCCCTCCACCATGAATTTGCCCAAACTGGGCTGGTTAGAGGCTCCCTCCACCATGAATTGGTCCAAACTGGGGTTTTTAGAGGCTCCCTCCACCATGAATTGGTCCAAACTTGGCTGTTTAGAGGCTCCCTCCACCATTAATTGGTCCAAACTGGGCTGGTTAGAGGCTCCCTCCACCATGAATTTGCCCAAACTGGGCTGGTTAGAGGCTCCCTCCACCATGAATTGGTCCAAACTGGGGTGGTTAGAGGCTCCCTCCACCATTAATTGGTCCAAACTGGGCTGGTTAGAGGCTCCCTCCACCATTAATTGGTCCAAACTGGGCTGGTTAGAGGCTCCCTCCACCATTAATTGGTCCAAACTGGGCTGGTTAGAGGCTCCCTCCACCATGAATTTGCCCAAACTGGGCTGTTTAGAGGCTCCCTCCACCATGAATTTGCCCAAACTGGGCTGGTTAGAGGCTCCCTCCACCATGAATTGGTCCAAACGGGTTTTTAGAGGCTCCCTTCACCATGAATTGGTCCAAACTTGGCTGTTTAGAGGCTCCCTCCACCATGAATTGGTCCAAACTTGGCTGTTTAGAGGCTCCCTCCACCATGAATTGGTCCAAACTGGGTTTTTTAGAGGCTCCCTCCACCATGAATTTGCCCAAACTGGGCTGTTTAGAGGCTCCCTCCACCATGAATTTGCCCAAACTGGGCTGGTTAGAGGCTCCCTCCACCATGAATTGGTCCAAACTGGGGTTTTTAGAGGCTCCCTCCACCATGAATTGGTCCAAACTTGGCTGTTTAGAGGCTCCCTCCACCATGAATTGGTCCAAACTGGGCTGGTTAGAGGCTCCCTCCACCATTAATTGGTCCAAACTGGGCTGGTTAGAGGCTCCCTCCACCATGAATTTGCCCAAACTGGGCTGTTTAGAGGCTCCCTCCACCATGAATTTGCCCAAACTGGGCTGTTTAGAGGCTCCCTCCACCATGAATTGGTCCAAACTGGGTTTTTTAGAGGCTCCCTCCACCATGAATTGGTCCAAACTGGGCTGGTTAGAGGCTCCCTCCACCATGAATTGGTCCAAACTGGGGTGGTTAGAGGCTCCCTCCACCATTAATTGGTCCAAACTGGGCTGGTTAGAGGCTCCCTCCACCATTAATTGGTCCAAACTGGGCTGGTTAGAGGCTCCCTCCACCATGAATTTGCCCAAACTGGGCTGTTTAGAGGCTCCCTCCACCATGAATTTGCCCAAACTGGGCTGGTTAGAGGCTCCCTCCACCATGAATTGGTCCAAACTGGGGTTTTTAGAGGCTCCCTCCACCATGAATTGGTCCAAACTTGGCTGTTTAGAGGCTCCCTCCACCATTAATTGGTCCAAACTGGGCTGGTTAGAGGCTCCCTCCACCATGAATTGGTCCAAACTGGGTTTTTTAGAGGCTCCCTCCACCATGAATTTGCCCAAACTGGGCTGTTTAGAGGCTCCCTCCACCATGAATTGGTCCAAACTGGGGTGGTTAGAGGCTCCCTCCACCATTAATTGGTCCAAACTGGGCTGGTTAGAGGCTCCCTCCACCATTAATTGGTCCAAACTGGGCTGGTTAGAGGCTCCCTCCACCATTAATTGGTCCAAACTGGGCTGGTTAGAGGCTCCCTCCACCATGAATTTGCCCAAACTGGGCTGGTTAGAGGCTCCCTCCACCATGAATTGGTCCAAACTGGGTTTTTTAGAGGCTCCCTCCACCATGAATTTGCCCAAACTGGGCTGGTTAGAGGCTCCCTCCACCATGAATTGGTCCAAACTGGGGTTTTTAGAGGCTCCCTCCACCATGAATTTGCCCAAACTCTGCTGGTTAGAGGCTCAATCCACCCTGATTTTCAAAACAAATGTTGGTGCCAACCTCAACTTACTACAAGGGCCAAATTCACTGCTGGTGACAAGCTCTCCTCACTGCAAGTGCCAAATACACATGTTTCAAGGTGTTTTCCTACTGTCAGAGAGGTGGTATTGAGTGTGTAAAGTGTGTAGTTGTTAGGCTGTGATGTTGGGGTAATAGAGGGTCTTTGGTGTGTTAGATGCCCCCAGACATGCTTCCCCTGCTGTCCCAGTGTCATTCCAGAGGTGTTGGCATCATTTCCTGGGGTGTCATAGTGGACTTGGTGACCCTCCAGACACGGATTTGGGTTTCCCCCTTAACGAGTATCTGTTCCCCATAGACTATAATGGGGTTCGAAACCCGTTCGAACACACGAACATTGAGCGGCTGTTCGAATCGAATTTCGAACCTCGAACATTTTAGTGTTCGCTCATCTCTAATCAAAAGCTAAGGTAGTTATCCGGGTAGAGCTGCTCTGCTGCTGATAAATCACATGCAGCTCAGGCAGCTCAATTCCCCTTGCCTGCTTTAGGGCTAAAACAATAGCCGAGATAATCTTAAACTTAGCCTGACGCGGCGTTTCAACATACTAACACTCTCCCTGTCAGCATGAATCATCAGAGGCTTTTGTTGTGCACAGGAGATTAACTGACCACTATCTAAATCACATTAGCGTCTTATGATATGACTCCCGTTTCCCCCATGGCATTGATGTTTAGCCATAGGGGGGCGCGGGAGAATGCTGAGTTTAAATGTGCAAAGCCACACCCCCTAGCAGACGCTATAACCAATCAGCGTGTGCAAACCAGACCCATAGTTCTGACGGCCGGGTCCCGCGCCCCCCTATGGCTAAACATCAATGCCATGGGGGAAACGGGAGTCATATCATAAGACGCTAATGTGATTTAGATAGTGGTCAGTTAATCTCCTGTGCACAACAAAAGCCTCTGATGATTCATGCTGACAGGGAGAGTGTTAGTATGTTGAAACGCCGCATCAGGCTAAGTTTAAGATTATCTCGGCTATTGTTTTAGCCCTAAAGCAGGCAAGGGGAATTGAGCTGCCTGAGCTGCATGTGATTTATCAGCAGCAGAGCAGCTTTATCAGCAGCAGAGCAGCTCTACCCGGATAACTACCTTAGCTTTTGATAGGTGTTACTATCCGGTTACTCTGTATACCAGCCTGCTAACAAGTCCTCTTTTGTAGGCTTTTTAATGCACAGCAGAGAGCTTCAGTGTTTTAACAAAATGAATTATTAACTGTAGCTCCAGCTTATGGGAAGGAAAAATCTATAGCAGTGGAGTTATTTGCCAGCCAGTACTCTATAGATAACAAAGGTGGCTATAGCACCCGTTTTTCCAGCCCTGCTCTTTAACCCATTATCCACAACAAAGATAAGAAGTGTAACAATAGTGGGGTAAATAAACGATTGTGGAGGACGGTGTGTCCCACTCCCCCACAGGCTAGGTGGTTGCACATTATCATTACCTTTGTTAATTTTGGGGTATTTTATACCACATTTTTGTTATGTTGTCTTGTACTAAGTATAGCTTTTAATACATATCAATAAAAGTGAATTTTTAATACGTCCCTGATAGTTACCTACCTATCTCCAATTTTTGTTTATTAACTGGGCACGTAGCATGTTATCTCCACTTTAATTTTTGAATGTGCTCAGTGTTGCCCTGAATACTGTCCTTTGCCTGACCTGCTAAATGAGACGGAAGAAAATGGTAATTACTATGAGCACGTTTTTTGGGTTTTTTTTACAAAGAAAAATGAGAACTATCAAAAGATATTCACAAAGAGCCAAAGGCCAAGTCCATGTTAGATCATGTATGATGCTCATTGTGTCATGTCTGTGAAGAGGGCTGTGACGTTGTGTAAGCTGTGTTATTTTGCATGCATTCAGTCAAGCTTTGACAAATTTTGGTTTCAATATATGTGTTTTTTTCCTTCTGACACGACTACTCTACACCACTATGGGGAATATGCACATCTGTTTCCGAGGATGTAATTACAAAAACAGTGCCCCTGTCCGGTTTCCATATGCTGTGCTGATGAGATCCAACTAGATTGAAACAGCACTGTCCACAGCCGGGATTCTGTTCCTTTTAGAATGGATATACCGGTTTGACAATAACCCCACATCATGTTATTAGGCTTATTGAAAAAAAGTCATGCATGATGTTAAGGGGGCTGTCCTAAGAGGCAGCGTACACAGGCACTATTTTCCTAATTACAGCCTGGGGAACATATTTGCATATTCCCCATAATTCCCTAGCGAGTCAAAAATGGCTTTTTAAAGGGGCTCTATGAGTAGATTTATGGGTTATGAGCTAAAGACATTCCTATAAAACTAAAGATATTCCTGAATAGCCTTTAAAAAGGCTATTAAGGTGCTGCTATTAGTTTGTAAAAAGACCCCCCCCCCTTTTTTTAATTACCTTGGTAATCGATATGTAAATTAGCTGGATTGTGCATGGTGGGCGTTTCATGCACCCCTTATTGTCGGTTTGTATTAAAAGCACGTGCATGCGCAGTAGCAATCCCTTCGGCATGCTCCAGATAGCAATGATCTCTATGGGAAAATGGTGCAGGAGCATGTGCAGTAGTGCGCCGGAGGGAGCGCTACTGCGCACACGTGTGCTTTCAATAGCTTTTAATACAAACCAATGTGAATAAGCAGGAGGAGGGGAGGCTTGGAGGCAGCGGTGGGCGTGCAGAAGCTATGACGCTAAGGGGTGCACGACACGCCCACCATCCAGCTTATTTGCTGATTACCAAGGTAATTAAAAAAAAATAAAATGGGGGGGGGGGGTCTTTTTACACACTAATAGCAGCACATGAATAGCCTTTTTAAAGGCTATTCAGGAATATCTTTAGCTCATAACTAGAGATGAGCGAACAGTGTTCTATCGAACACATGTTCGATCGGATATCAGGGTGTTCGCCATGTTCGAATCGAATCGAACACCACGTGGTAAAGTGCGCCAAAATTCGATTCCCCTCCCACCTTCCCTGGCGCCTTTTTTGCACCAATAACAGCGCAGGGGAGGTGGGACAGGAACTACGACACCGGGGGCATTGAAAAAAATTGGAAAAAGTCATTGGCTGCCGAAATCAGGTGACCTCCATTTTAGACGAATAGTGGATTTCAAATCCGGGTCATATGAGAATGTGAACTTTGTGACTATGAGACAGGGATAGCTGTACAGGCAGGGATAGCTAGGGATAACCTTTATTTAGGGGGGAATGTTATTAAAAATAACTTTTTGGGGCTCTATCGGGTGTGTAATTGTGATTTTTGTGAGATAAACTTTTTCCCATAGGGATGCATTGGCCAGCGCTGATTGGCCGAATTCCGTACTCTGGCCAATCAGTGCTGGCCAATGCATTCTATTAGCTTGATGAAGCAGAGTGTGCACAAGGGTTCAAGCGCACCCTCGGCTCTGATGTAGCAGAGCCGAGGCTGCACAAGGGTTCAAGCGCACCCTCGGCTCTGATGTAGGAGAGCCGAGGGTGCACTTGAACCCTTGTGCACCCTCGGCTCTGCTACATCAGAGCCGAGGGTGCGCTTGAACCCTTGTGCACACTCTGCTTCATCAAGCTAATAGAATGCATTGGCCAGCGCTGATTGGCCAATGTATTCTATTAGCCTGATGAAGTAGAGCTGAATGTGTGTGCTAAGCACACACATTCAGCTCTACTTCATCGGGCTAATAGAATGCATTGGCCAATCAGCGCTGGCCAATGCATTCTATTAGCGTGAACTGAGTTTGCACAGGGGTTCTATTGCACCCTCGGCTCTGCTACATCAGATTGCTACATCTGATGTAGCAGTGCCGAGTGTGCATCAGATGTGTAGTTGAGCAAAACTGACTCAGCACTGCTAAGTCTGCATTCGCATAGGAATGCATTGGCCAGCCTTCGGCCAATCAGCGCTGGCTCTGCCGGAGGAGGTGGAGTCTAAGGTCGGACCTGAATGGAGACTGGTGTGGAGCGATCTTAGACTCCGCCTCCTCCAGCAGAGCCAGCGCTGATTGGCCGAATTCCGTACTCTGGCCAATCAGCGCTGGCCAATGCATTCTATTAGCTTGATGAAGCAGAGTGTGCACAAGGGTTCAAGCGCACCCTCGGCTCTGATGTAGCAGAGCTGAGGCTGCACAAGGGTTCAAGCGCACCCTCGGCTCTGATGTAGGAGAGCCGAGGGTGCACTTGAACCCTTGTGCACCCTCAGCTCTGCTACATCAGAGCCGAGGGTGCGCTTGAACCCTTGTGCACACTCTGCTTCATCAAGCTAATAGAATGCATTGGCCAGCGCTGATTGGCCAATGTATTCTATTAGCCTGATGAAGTAGAGCTGAATGTGTGTGCTAAGCACACACATTCAGCTCTACTTCATCGGGCTAATAGAATGCATTGGCCAATCAGCGCTGGCCAATGCATTCTATTAGCGTGAACTGAGTTTGCACAGGGGTTCTAGTGCACCCTCGGCTCTGCTACATCAGATTGCTACATCTGATGTAGCAGTGCCGAGTGTGCATCAGATGTGTAGTTGAGCAAAACTGACTCAGCACTGCTAAGTCTGCATTCGCATAGGAATGCATTGGCCAGCCTTCGGCCAATCAGCGCTGGCTCTGCCGGAGGAGGCGGAGTCTAAGGTCGGACCTGAATGGAGACTGGTGTGGAGCGATCTTAGACTCCGCCTCCTCCAGCAGAGCCAGCGCTGATTGGTCGAGTTCCGTACTCTGGCCAATCAGCACTGGCCAATGCATTTCTATGGGGAAAAGTTAGCTTGCGAAAATCGCAAACTGACAGGGATTTCCATGAAATAAAGTGACTTTTATGCCCCCAGACATGCTTCCCCTGCTGTCCCAGTGTCATTCCAGGGTGTTGGTATCATTTCCTGGGGTGTCATAGTGGACTTGGTGACCCTCCAGACACGAATTTGGGTTTCCCCCTTAACGAGTTTATGTTCCCCATAGACTATAATGGGGTTCGAAACCCATTCGAACACTCGAACAGTGAGCGGCTGTTCGAATCGAATTTCGAACCTCGAACATTTTAGTGTTCGCTCATCTCTACTCATAACCCCTAAATTTGCTGATAGAGCCCCTTTAAGTCTCCATATGCCTGCAAAGGTGCCCACTCCTCAAGGAGTGTCATTATCCTCTACATCACTAGTCTGTGCAGCATATGACATGGTGATGTTACATTACTTGCTAGACTTTCCAAACATGGTATATTTGTGGAGGTCACTTGATAGCGACCCACTTGGACTATACCAATAAATGCCACCCCAGGCCAGATGAGCTTCTACCTACTTTAACCTACCCAAAGCCAGAGCAATTGGATCCCTGCTTCTAAAGTATATTACTGTAGTGGCCAAGAATCAACATCAACATTCCAACATGACAGGCACAAATCAACTCAATAAAAGTGATAATAGCAGTCCTGTGGTGCACTCAGCTGATTGCCCAAGTCTTACAGACACTGTCTAACAGTCTAACAGGTTCTCCGAACTAACCTTTGGATAAAAATAGGCTTGGCTCTGGAACTGCCCTGCATGGATGACAGTAAGACCAGAATTTAAGGTGAGAGAAAGTCTCCCTTTTATATGAGAGTTTTCCCACTCAGCGTAACTACAAGGCATCAAGCTGTAGCACGTGAAGACTGTACGTCTACTGAACTGCTAATAGGAACAACTAGGTGTCACATATAGACCCTCCTAGTGGGTGACATCAGTGGTTAATTCACTCCACTCATTCAATATTGCACTAATCCTTCACTCCAGCTACCAATTAAGAGCAAATCATAGAGACAGTCCATGTACCCCAGATACAGCCAATACCATGTAGGGACTTTGAGGGGATAGTAGGAATCATACTCACATATGCACACTTCACACTATCACACACAAACACACTTTAAAAAGTTGATGGGTTCATAGAGTATACACGGACAACTATTAAATGGAATGAACCAGGGTTCAGTGCTTATTTATAAAATAAAGACATAAGGATAGCAAAAGAAGCAAAACTGTTGTAAAAATAAAAAGGAGAAAACAGTATGAGTACAGCCATTCTGGTTCTAAAAAGCTTAAAAGAATGGCCAGCATCCAACTCCGCTGGCTCCAACAGTATGACCAAGTTTTCATGGAATCCACAGTTTATGTAATCGAGGCCCTGGCTCATATTTAGGCATGCCTGCTCCATTCATGAGTCCAATCCAATTCAGTTGCTTCTTTGTCAGGGCTTGCCCTCTCCTCCCCTCCATGAGGTAGGGGCTATGTGGTTTCATTCTCTGCCCAGGAAGTTGAATTCTTACATCAGAAAGAGGTTCCTTTCTGGCATTTATACCCCCCTCTCTTATCCCTGGCTGACTTTCTGGTATCAGCCCTCAAAATCAATATTCCTCTTATGCATTCCTCTCTTACTTAGGTTGTAAGTTTGCATGTTAAAAAGGAAAGCACCACTTGCAGACGTAAGGTCAGAGGTGACAAAACCAGATACACGGAACCGTTTCTTATAGAATTCCGGCTTCCACCATCTTACATTTTTATTTCATGTTTGATACTACTATAATTTCTAGGCAGCACATGCACATGTCTTGGGGTTATATTTGTCCCTATCTTTTCTTTACTGAATATATTTAATCATTTGCATACTTGACCCTGAAAATCACCACTAGAATCCTTTTCTTATTGTGGAAACATTTTTTATTTCTGTTCTAATTCATTCTTGTCTAAATCTCTCTCGTGTCTCTAAGACTTTTCTTGTGCTACACCAGTATACTAGAATGCGCTAACCACAGTTCGATTAAGTCCTGACTAGAGATGAGCGAACACTGTTCAGATCAGCCATTCCGAACAGCACGCTCCCATAGAAATGAATGGAAGCACCTGGCACGGCGACCGGCAAAGTGTACGTGCCAGGTGCTTCCATTCATTTCTATGGGAGCGTGCTGTTCGGAACGGCTGATCCGAACAGTGTTCGCTCATCTCTAGTCCTGACACCCAATGTTTTAAGCTTACCCCGAAAACTATTTTTTTATCCAGATTTTTGATATTCCATAAATGAACATCTGTCTGTTTAACCCCTTCCCGACCCATGTGGTACTATTACCACATGGATGTCTAGTGCTTCACGACCGATGTGGTAATAGTACCACATGGATGTAAACAATCCCTGCAGTGCAGTGCGGGCGTTCTTGGAGCAGGTGTTAGTTGTATCTGACACCTAACAGCCTGCTCCATCCCCCTCCATCAGACATGAGTGCTGATTTTGGGTTTTAACCCGTTGATTGCCGTGATCAAACATGATCACGGCAAACAACGGGTTGCCCGATCTTGTAGGGATCCCCGGCACCCCCCGCTGCGAGATCGGGGGGTGCTGGTATCCCTACCATGTAGCCAGGGGTCTGATTAGTCACCCCTGGCAGTCCTGAGTCCCACTTACCTTTCTTATCCTGTGCGGGATCTCCTGAAGCTGAGTGTCCCGTCCATCTGCACGAGCCGAGAGCTTCACTTCCTGTTTACAGAGTGATAACGTGCAGGCTCTTACTGAAGCCTGTGACTCACTCTGTAAACAGGATCAGTGATGCAAGCTTCACTCATGCAAGTGTCCCATAGGGACACATGAAAAAGTTAAAAAAAAAAAAGTGGAAAAAAAAAAAAAAGTGTTTTGAAACAATTAATAAAGTTATCAAGCCCCAAAAACCCTTTTTTTCTATAGAAAATGAATTATATAAAAAAAAACTAAAAATTAATAAAAACAATACATATTTGGTATCGCCGTGTCCGTAACAATCTGTACAATAAAACTGAAACAATATTTAATGTACACGGTGAATGACGGAAAAAAAACCCGGAAAAAACCCGCCGGAAGTAGTGATTTTTCGCCATCTCACCTTACAGAATGTGCTATAAAAAGTGATCAAAAAGTCAAATGCACCTCACAACAGTACCAATAAAAAGCACACATTGTCCCGCAATAAATAAGCCCCCAACCAACACTGTCAACCAAAAAATAAAAATGTTACGCCTCTCAGAAGATGGCGATGCAAAAAACATTGATTTATGTCTCCAAATGTGTTTTTGTTCTGCAGAATTAGTTACGCATAAAAAAATAATATAAATGAGGTATCACCGTAACCGTACCGACCCACAGAATAAAGATAATATGTTACTTATACTGTACACTGCATGGCGAAAAATTTACAAGGTAAAACGCAATACCGGAATTGATTTTTTTTATTTAAATCCAGCAAAAAAAGAGTTAATAAAATGTATTCAGTAAGTTGTAGGCACCCAAAAATGGTGTCATTACAAAATACATCTCATCCCGCAAACAACAAGCCCTTATATGGCCATGTCACCAGAAAAATAAAGAAAATATAGCATCTAGTAATGCAAGAATAAAAACCCGCAAAAATCGCCAAATCATTAGAATACAACTGGCTGCGGCAGGAAGGGAATATATAAGCTGTGCGAGCGAATATCAGGGGACACCCCAGATTTAGAGCTTACGAGGGAAAATATACCAGAAGTGACCCCAAAGTGACCCCCAGAGTGACTCCCCCAATTATAGGAGCTACTGGGACATAGTAGGAAATTCGGTGTTTGCAATGTCCTCCGCACAGCTTATATATTCCCTCTTCGCCATCCGCTGTGCAGTCACGTCTGGGATACTAATACTCACTACACCCCCTGATAAATTCTTTGAGGGGTGCAGTTTTCAAACTGGGGTCACACCTTTGGGGAATCCACTTTTCTGGTACCCTACAGGCTCTACAAACATGACATGGCGTCCAGATACCAAACATCTGAATCTGCGCTCCAAAAGCCGCATCGCGCTCCTTCCCTTCTGCGCCCTGCTGTGTGCCCAAACTGCATTTTATGCCACATATATGACACATGTATGATACTGGTGTACCCCGGATAATGCACGTAATGTCATATGTGGGTATAAATTGATATTAGGGCACAGCCAGACACAGAAGGGAAGAAGGGTTATTGGGTTTTTGTAGCACAGACTTAGACGGTTTGTTTGTTTTTTTTTGGATGCCATGACACTTTTGCAGAGACCCTAAAATTGCCCTTACAGAATGGGGTCACTTCTTGGGGAATTCCAGTTCACTGGCACCTCCAGGGCTCTGCAAAAACATCATGGCACCCAGAAAGTCCCTCTAAATCTGTACCCCAAAAGCTAAAAAGCGCAGTGCTCCTTCCCTTCTGAGCCCTGCTATGTGCCCAAGCAGCAGTTTACACCCACATATATAATTTTTTGCCCCTCAGGATGGCCCACTTAATAGTTTTAGGAGTGCAGGTCTCTGACAACACGAAGTGGGTGCAACGTATTGGGCACCGAAATGGCAGATTTCTTTAAAAATTAAAATTTTCATTTTGTACATTAATTTTTGGGAAGCATTTTTAGGCTCAAAATGATAATACCCCTTTATTCATTCCTTGACAGGTGTAGTTTCTAAAATGGGGTCACTTTTGAGGGGTTTCCATTGTATTGGTACTTTAGGGGCTCTGCAAATGCGACATGGCACCAGAAAACTGCCCTCAAAAGCCAAAAAGCCCTCTTTCCATTCTGAGCCCCGCCATGTTCCCATACAGCAGATTATGGCCACATATGGGGTATTGCCGTGTTCAGGGGAAATTGTGTAACAAACTGTGGGGGGCTTTTAATTCTCTAACTACTTGTAAAAATTAAAAATATGGCGCTAAATGGACGATTTATTGGAAAAAAGTAATTTTTCATTTTCACATCTCAATGGTAAAAAAAAATCTGTGAAACACCTGTAGGGTCCAAGTGCTCACTAAACCCCTTGATAAATTCCTTGAGGGGTCTAGTTTTCAAAATGGGGTCATTTTGGGGGGGTTTCCACTGTTCTGGCACTTCAGGGGCTCTCCAAATGCAACATGGTGCCTGAAACAGATTTCAGCTAAATTTGCCCTCTAAAATCCCAATAGCGATCCTTCAGCTCTGGACCTTACAGTGTGCCCATACATCACTTTACATCCACATAAGGGGCATTTCTGTAGTTGGGAGAAAATGCTTGACAATTTTTGGGGTGCATTTTCTCTTTTAACCCCTTGTGGAAATGCAAAATATGGGGTTAAAGCAACATTTTATAGCAAAAAATGTCACTTTTCCTTTTGTTGGGCCAATTCTGTTACACTCCTGTAGGGTCAAAGTGCTCACTATACCCCTTAGTAAATTCTTTGAGGGGTATAGTTTCCAAAATGGGGTCACATTTGGGGGTTTCCACTGTTTTGGCACCTTGGGAGCTCTGCAAACGGGACATGGTGCCTGAAAAGTATTCTAGCAAAATCTGGCCTACGAAATCCAATTAGCGCTCCATCCGCTCTGAGAGCGACCGTGTGCCCATACATTAGGGTACCAGCACATATGGGGTATTGTCGTGTTCGGGAGAAATTTTGTAACAAAATGTGGGGTGCAATTTTTCCTTTAACCCCTTGTGAAGATGAAAAATTTGGGGCTACAGTGACATTTTATTATAAAAAAAAGTAATTTTTCATTTTCACATCTCAATGGTAAAAAAATCTGTGAAACACCTGTAGGGTCCAAGGGCTCACTATACCCCTTAGTAAATTCCTTGAGGGGTCTAGTTTCCAAAATGGGGTGACATTTTGGGGGTTTCCACTGTTTTGGCACCTTGGGGGCTTTGCAAACGGGACATGGCGCCTGAAAAGTATTGTACCAAAATCTGGCCTACAAAATCCAATTAGCGCTCCATCCGTTCTGAGAGCGATCGTGTGCCCGTACATTAGGGTACCAGCACATATGGGGTATTATCGTGTTCGGGAGAAATTGTGTAACAAAATGTGGGGTGCAGTTTCTCCTTTAACCCTTAGTAAATGTGTAAATTCTAGGGCTAAATGAATATATTAGTGACAGAAATTGAAAAATGTAAATTTGACCTCCATTTTGTTGTAATTGTTGTGAAATGCTGAAAGGGTTAAGAAACTTTCTAACTGCTGTTTTGGATTCTTTCAAGAGTGCAGTTTTTAGAATGGAGTGATTTTCGGGGGGTTTTATTAGAGAGGCCTTTCAAGTACCCTTCTGAACTGAACTGGTCCCTTGAAAAATGTGTTTTGGAAATTTTCTTGAAAATTTGGAAAATTACTGCTTGACTTGTAAGCCTTATAATATCTGAAAAAAATGAAAGGGTGATTAAAATTTGATTGCTACATAAATCAGAGACATGGTTAATTATATTTATGAAAAAATTTGGGTAGTATGGATTTCTATTTGAAAGGCTTGCAATTTCAAAGTTTGAAAACTGCATTTTTTTCAAAATTTTCACCAAATTTCCTATTTTTTCATAATGAAAGACAAAACATATTGACAAAAATTTACTACTGACATGAAGTACAATGTGTTACAAAAAAACAATCTCAGAATCACTTGTGTAAGTTAAAGCGTCTCAAAGTTATTGCCATTTAAAGTGACACATGTCAGTTTTGAAAAAAGAGGCCTGGTCCTCAAGTCACTTTTGAGCTGTGTCTCTATAGGGTTAATGACATTATTGCTCAGAACCTGAGTCCACTTAATTCATCCGTATCCCATATATTCCTTGCATTATAGTGCACTTCACATCTGTGCATATACAGATACTAGCTGGGTGGTTTAGCCATGCAGATTCATATATATTTTTCTTAATTTATTCTGTAAGGTCCATATTGTCCGTATACTGTTCATGCCACTTGTGTGTAGACTTGGAAGAGTGACACAATAACATGTAACATATTAAAACAGTTATGGTTACTGGGTTGGATGTCTTTCTGGACTGCTCAGTGCTCATAAATTTACTGTCTTGGATTAAAGAGGATCTTTAACTCATGTGTCAGTAGACATTGGCATCTCAACAGCTTTACCAGGTGCCGGCTCTGGCACTATCATCTAGGATAATCTGCATTTGTCTACATTTCTGTTCACTAAACAAAAACAATTTTCCATGTTAAATTCAAACCCAACACCTAAACACCTACCCCCTACCCCCCCCCCCGAAACCTGCACTCTTTGGAATACGGCCACCATGTTGTCAGGTAGACCACTGGTGATGGGCTCTACCGTATTCGATGACCTACTCGAGAAGGTTTTTATTATTCTGTGTTTATTGAGTAGCCATTAATTAGATTGTCATTCGTTGTGTACCGTCTTGTTAACTGCACATAAACCTTCCAATAATATCTTCAGAAATAAGACGATATAATTATACACACCTATTACTCCGAGAGAACTTTCTCAAACAACTGACAACGTAATCCGCTTTACAACTTGTAAAAGGGATTTATGGCTTTGGCAGGCAAGGAAACTGCTATGCCAATATATTTGATGATTAAAATCTGGTGCCAACTGCAGATGCCAGCACTGAACATTACAAAGTCCTCTTTTCCTAAGAGACTCCAATCATGTTAATGTACTCATGTGCTAGTTAAATGCCATGTCTGCTTTGAGCGAGGCATCACACCGTAAAACAAGACTAAAAAGCCATTTGTTGAACAAAAGTACAAAAAGTGCAGACTTGATATTTATAAGGGCTTTTTACCAAATTAGATTTGGTGGGGCAATGAGAAACGTCATGGACTAGCAAAGCGCAAATGTTAATGATGTTGGGCCATCGAAAATATAGATCTGTCAATTTAGGAGAGAAATAATGGATAGGTTACAAAGATTAATGTTTCCATTCGTGCAGACTAATAAATGACATCTCGGATCCAACCAATGTTTTGCTAGTATAATGATTGTACCATCAACAGAGCATTATGTCCAACAAAACACTATACCTGCCAATACTTCCAAAGGGATTACATTTTCATTGGTACGCAGATGCCATGGTAGGCGAGTAAACAAGAAAAATGATAAAGGACAAAGCTAAAATGACAAATGAGCCAGTTGTGTATGTCTTCATCCGGACATTTCACTTTTAGACAGGCAATTCAGTGAAATAAATTATAAAAGAATAAGAGTCTATCCTACCAAGTTTGCACATGACATTGGGGTTCCAAAATGGGTTACAAGCTACCTGTATTTCCGGACAGGGTAGATATTGTGCTGCTTAACCACATACCTGGCCGGATGCTGGCTATACACCCATATGGGCTACATAGACATTAATTTACAGCTACCTCTGTGCACCCCATCAATACTCTTCCTTCCCCCCATATCTCCTCATGGATGCTATAGGTTATTCAATGTACTTGTGTTTCTGGGCTTCTCCTGTACACCAATAGGCCTGGAGGTGATCAAAGGTCTGTATAGGAGGTGACAACAACAGTGGTCCAGAGTCGACAATTGGAAATTTCAACATCTGCCCTCTGTATGGGCTCAGAGCTGGCTGAGGGAAAGTATTATCACACAGGTGAGGGGGCCAACATATGGTACTAAGACCATGGAGCAAAATACCCAGAGTAGATGTAACCATCCATGATTTACATGTTCTGGTTTGGGAATGTGAATTACTGTACAGATGTGTCTGCCTTAACTTTTTGTCTTGGCTGGATGTGTCCAGAGATGTGCCTCACAAGATACTGGAGATAGAATTGCCTTGATGTCTTGACTCTGACTTCATCTTTGGGTCTGATATCTGAATTAACTGTGGGGTTTGACATCTGCCACCCGATGCCTTTGGTTTGAATTAATTTTGGAATTTGATTTTTGGGGAATGAACTATTTGGGGGTCCTAAGTTGGGAGTCCTAACTATTTCTACTGTCTTATTAATTTTTAGCCTTTTATAAAAATAATTGGTTTGGGTTCTCCAAAGTAAGAATTTTTTTCTAGGAATCCCCAATGCTAAAAACTACCAATTTTGGACAGGATAACTATCTTGTGTGCATTGAGAAGATGTTGGGGCCACTTAGGATTGCGTTGTTGACGTTCAATTGGTGTTCTTTGTTAGAGGAATTTGGCAGTAGTTCTTTTCTCTTGTCCCATTAAGAACACAAGGATGTTTGGTCAAAATGAGAATGCATGTGTATGGGAGATACAGGAGGAGAACGTTTGTGCAACAGCTAAACAAAAGTGCATGGATAACGTTAGGTTCTGCTAAGAAGGTGGTGGACAGCAGTATTGGTAGTATCAGTGCTATGGTCCATTCTTTGCGCCCTGTTATCTCTTGGGTACAAGGATTTTATTCAACTTTTTATCTGAACCATTTTATTCCACTACTACTTTGGGTCGCCCTTTTGGTCTTTTCACATTTGCACAAGGAATGAATTTTTGGCATAACCTCTTCACCCCATGGTCCTCTCCTCAGAAGGTATAAGAAATGGCACTTTGGTATACCTTTCTAGTAGGCTCGACCAAACGCCTGCAATAATGAGCAGAATAAACATAGTTCCTGCTTTCAAATAGCCAGCCCAGGAGCAAGGATAAAAAAAACACTGTCCCATCATGTTACCATTCTGGAATCACTCACCGATCATGGAGGTAGCGCGTTACCTTGGGTGACACAAGAACAACAGCATCGCTCCTCGCTGCCTGCAGCAGATTTATCTCCTTTATAACGGTAATAATATTGACGGATGACTATTTGTATATCCTGAAATGTGGGATTTTATCTCCTGCAAAATAAATTCCATATTGCTTGAACTTTAAGAAACGTTTTATACCGGCAGGAAAACAAAACTGGGGTGAGTGACTCTTCTTACAATGTTCCAAAAACCTAAATTTATCACATTGCCACAGGTACTGTATATATACTCTAGTCAATTTCCGCTGCTAAGGGTTATATTTGGTACAGGACACATTTCCAGAATGTGCATCATCTCTGCATCATCACATACTTTTATTCAATGGAGGAAAATGAAGTTTTAGTATCCTATAAATTCTATGTGGGTAAAGTAATCTTATATATCAGAACAGAGTACAGCAAGAGCAAAAGGGGCAAATACTCGGAGGGATGTCCACCACCAATTGTCAGACACTGACATAGGTTATACATATAAGCCTAAACATCTACATTAGCCAATACTACCCATTTAAATAATTAGTTGGTTGGGAATTTCTGCTAATTGTCATAGATAATAGGAGAAAGAGACTCACTGATATGTTATACATGAACAGCATCAAACCTAATTCATACCTATATATCCCCTACGCATTACATGGGCATGAGATTACATGGATAATAATAGGATCCCCCAACATTATCTAGCAGCCAGACATATATTGGGGCACCCCTGTGGAAACGTTCACACACCCTTGTAAGGGACATGGGTGAAGAATATCAAATTCCTTACATTGTGCCCTCTGATTTAACCCTATGCCAAATCGGTTTGTGATATAGGATCCTCAGAACTAGATGGCAGCCATTACATATTTGTTGGCAGGATACCATATACACCGTCTACCAATAAGTATTTGGACACCCATGCAAATGAAGATATCTGCGGTCGTGATGTACGTCACACCTTCCGCCGTGAAATAGGAAACAGCATTGGTATTAGTCGCATGCAACATGACACAAAGTGCAGAGTTGACCAATTTCAAGAAAGGGGTGATTGACGGGTACCACAGAAATGGTCAATCCTTAAGGGACATAGTAAGCCAACTGAATAACCCAAAATCAACAGTGGCCTATGTGATTATGAAGTGGAAGGTGAACAGTGATTGTAGGAATGTGCCCCGAGTCGGCAGAACCCTGAAACTGGGAGATAGAGACCGACGGGTGCTGGCCAGAGAAACCGCACCCAACCGATGGCTCACATACACCAGGAGTGTCACCAGGCATCCGGAGTTCAATACCATCCGTAATGAAGCATCTGCTGGGGTTTACCAACTATTGGATAGGAAGAAATGTTTTTCTATTCTACCACCGGTGTCCAAATACTTATTGGTAGACAGTGTATAAAAATGTAATAAATCACTTTATAGTCAATGGTGGGAGACAGAGATGTATAATGGGTGACATGGATGTATGTAGAGACCCAAGTTTCTGGGGGCAGTCTTAAATACATTTTGCGCGCAAGGAGGCGTCTACCAATGGGAACCAACATATATATTTGTAAACTGCCCCCATTTTATGCCCTATAGTCTGGTATAGATAAAGAATAAAAAAAAGATATATTTACCTGTCGTTTCTGAAGAAATTCATAAGGAAAGCAATGTGTAAAATGAAGTCTTTCATGAAGGACAAAAAGGGGACCTTGAGATGGTACATAATCTCTTTAGACATTCTCCTCAGTCTTCTAAATTCTAAACACTTTATTTTGAGTGTTGCATGATTGATGAAACAGATTAAGAAGATCGGAATCTGGACTGTGTAACTGATGGCAAACAACATTTCTCTTTGAGATTACTTTATGAGCCAAGTTTCAGAAGAGCACGGCTCTGTCCTAGCGCGTCAATTATCATTCACCGTAAAAGTTCACTAGTCATCCACAGTCTATATTTCAATAATTATGTTTCTCTCCATAGAATTTGTTATCACAAACAACATAATAAACCACGTTATAATGTAATCATATCATCTGGAGTCGTTTACAGCCACAGCCAAATAGAACATTTCTGTATAATCTAGAATATATCGAGGAGAGGAATTACAAATGAGCTGCCTTTGGTCACTTGGTTAAGTGCACTTGGCTTTAGAAAATATTAGAATTTGAAGTTCTTCAGAATATAGGGCTTTGCACTCAGGAACTGCTACATTGACTGTATGTGGTTGTGAACCTTGCTTATCTAAGTGTGCGCATTGTTCTGCCTTTCCACGGGCTCCCTACCCATATGTACCTCCATTCAGTAACATTCTCAGAATTATTTCTATATGTCACGGTGCCTACTATCACATGTTCAGGGTTCAAGAGAGAGCCCCTCTCCCATTGCTCTGTGTTGGTGGAGAATTTACATAGAGCCTAAGTACATAGCAGCATATGTAGAGATGCTTCTGTTCAATAAATAGTGGTAAGCATCAGGGCCCCCCCTCCTCCTGTGGACCCAGCCAAATTAAACTTTTACCTTCTCACCTGTTGGGGAATGAGGTGCTGGATCATTAGTTGGCCAGGTGAAATGATACTGTATCGAGGAGAAGAATAAATGAAGAGCTAGCCTCACCTGTTTACGGTGAGAACTGTTCTATCAAGCTTTCTCTGCAGTTTCTGTAACTCCCATAGACTTGAAGTCCATGAGACTCATACACGAGGGGCCGCCTACTGTTCTATTCTCTCTATGCATGTGGAGATCAACGAGATCATGTTCTCCTCCCTATCCTCTATACCCCTGTCACGGAGCAAATGTATACGTCCTTCCTCCGGAGGATATCTTGAATCAACATGGACGCAAGAGGTCGGGAGACAACAGCAATTTATTGTAATCCACAAAGTTAGTAGCCGGCAGCGGTCACATCAACCGTAATAACAATAAGTCCACAGAAGTCACAATCCAATGATAGCTTTGGTTCTTTGGTCCTGTAACTAAATCCCGGCTCTCTGCAGAGCTGTGCACAGGCCGGCTAACACATACTAACTGCTAGCTACATACTATATACTAACACTGTTACATCCTATATCTGTGGGGGGGAAGGGCTGAGTCACAGATCCTTCCCCCCTCACCTATGCCAAAGAGAGCAGACTCCCTGTCTCCTGTGGACAATGCACCATCCAACATCTTCTTGGGGACACTGATCAGATTATCTCCACCCATTGTCCTCACTAGTTAGAGGTATTTGCATACAATGTGCTAACACACTAGACCCTAATCAGCCAACTACACATTGATGTATACAACAGGTTAGAGAATACATTCCACATGAAATATATACAGTCCTATGAAAAAGTTTGGGCACCCCTATTAATCTTAATCATTTTTAGTTCTAAATATTTTGGTATTTGCAACAGCCATTTCAGTTTGATATATCTAATAACTGATGGACACAGTAATATTTCAGGATTGAAATGAGGTTTATTGTACTAACAGAAAATGCGCAATATGCATTAAACCAAAATTTGACCGGTGCAAAAGTATGGGCACCTCAACAGAAAAGTGACATTAATATTTAGTAGATCCTCCTTTTGCAAAGATAACAGCCTCTAGTCGCTTCCTGTATAAAGGTATTTTGGACAAACAATTCAAGTTCAGTTAAGTTAGATGGTCGCCGAGCATGGACAGCCCACTTCCAATCATCCCACAGATGTTCAATGATATTCAGGTCTGGGGACTGGGATGGCCATTCCAGAACATTGTAATTGTTCCTCTGCATGAATGCCTGAGTTGATTTGGAGCAGTGTTTTGGATCATTGTCTTGCTGAAATATCCATCCCCGGCGTAACTTCAACTTCGTCACTGATTCTTGAACATTATTCTCAAGAATCTGCTGATACTGAGTAGAATCCATGCGACCCTCAACTTTAACAAGATTCCCGGTGCCGGCATTGGCCACACAGCCCCAAAGCATGATGGAACCTCCACCAAATTTTACAGTGGGTAGCAAGTGTTTTTCTTGGAATGCTGTTTCTTTTTGGACGCCATGCATAACGCCTTTTTTTATAACCAAACAACTCAATCTTTGTTTCCAAAATGAAGTTGGCTTCTCCAAATGTGCTTTTGCATACCTCAGGCAACTCTATTTCTGGCGTACGTGCAGAAACGGCTTCTCTCATCACTCTCCCATACAGCTTCTCCTTGTGCAAAGTGCGCTGTATAGTTGGCCGATGCACAGTGACACCATCTGCAGCAAGATGATGCTGCGGCTCTTTGGAGGTGGTCTGTGGATTGTCCTTGACTGTTCTCACCATTCTTCTTCTCTGCCTTTCTGATATTTTTCTTGGCCTGCCACTTCTGGGCTTAACAAGAACTGTCCCTGTGGTCTTTAGAGATGAGCGAACACTAAAATGTTCGAGGTTCGAAATTCGATTCGAACAGCCGCTCACTGTTCGAGTGTTCGAATGGGTTTCGAACCCCATTATAGTCTATGGGGAACATAAACTCGTTAAGGGGGAAACCCAAATTCGTGTCTGGAGGGTCACCAAGTCCACTATGACACCCCAGGAAATGATACCAACACCCTGGAATGACACTGGGACAGCAGGGGAAGCATGTCTGGGGGCATAAAAGTCACTTTATTTCATGGAAATCCCTGTCAGTTTGCGATTTTCGCAAGCTAACTTTTCCCCATAGAAATGCATTGGCCAGTGCTGATTGGCCAGAGTACGGAACTCGACCAATCAGCGCTGGCTCTGCTGGAGGAGGCGGAGTCTAAGATAGCTCCACACCAGTCTCCATTCAGGTCCGACCTTAGACTCCGCCTCCTCCGGCAGAGCCAGCGCTGATTGGCCGAAGGCTGGCCAATGCATTCCTATGCGAATGCAGACTTAGCAGTGCTGAGTCAGTTTTGCTCAACTACACATCTGATGCACACTCGGCACTGCTACATCAGATGTAGCAATCTGATGTAGCAGAGCCGAGGGTGCACTAGAACCCCTGTGCAAACTCAGTTCACGCTAATAGAATGCATTGGCCAGCGCTGATTGGCCAATGCATTCTATTAGCCCGATGAAGTAGAGCTGAATGTGTGTGCTAAGCACACACATTCAGCACTGCTTCATCACGCCAATACAATGCATTAGCCAGTGCTGATTGGCCAGAGTACAGAATTCGGCCAATCAGCGCTGGCTCTGCTGGAGGAGGCGGAGTCTAAGGTCGGACCTGAATGGAGACTGGTGTGGAGCGATCTTAGACTCCGCCTCCTCCAGCAGAGCCAGCGCTGATTGGCCGAATTCCGTACTCTGGCCAATCAGCACTGGCTAATGCATTGTATTGGCATGATGAAGCAGTGCTGAATGTGTGTGCTTAGCACACACATTCAGCTCTACTTCATCGGGCTAATAGAATGCATTGGCCAATCAGCGCTGGCCAATGCATTCTATTAGCGTGAACTGAGTTTGCACAGGGGTTCTAGTGCACCCTCGGCTCTGCTACATCAGATTGCTACATCTGATGTAGCAGTGCCGAGTGTGCATCAGATGTGTAGTTGAGCAAAACTGACTCAGCACTGCTAAGTCTCTGCATTCGCATAGGAATGCATTGGCCAGCCTTCGGCCAATCAGCGCTGGCTCTGCCGGAGGAGGCGGAGTCTAAGGTCGGACCTGAATGGAGACTGGTGTGGAGCGATCTTAGACTCCGCCTCCTCCAGCAGAGCCAGCGCTGATTGGTCGAGTTCCGTACTCTGGCCAATCAGCGCTGGCCAATGCATTCTATTAGCCCGATGAAGTAGAGCTGAATGTGTGTGCTTAGCACACACATTCAGCTCTACTTCATCAGGCTAATAGAATACATTGGCCAATCAGCGCTGGCCAATGCATTCTATTAGCTTGATGAAGCAGAGTGTGCACAAGGGTTCAAGCGCACCCTCGGCTCTGATGTAGCAGAGCTGAGGGTGCACAAGGGTTCAAGTGCACCCTCGGCTCTCCTACATCAGAGCCGAGGGTGCGCTTGAACCCTTGTGCAGCCTCGGCTCTGCTACATCAGAGCCGAGGGTGCGCTTGAACCCTTGTGCACACTCTGCTTCATCAAGCTAATAGAATGCATTGGCCAGCACTGATTGGCCAGAGTACGGAATTCGGCCAATCAGCGCTGGCCAATGCATCCCTATGGGAAAAAGTTTATCTCACAAAAATCACAATTACACACCCGATAGAGCCCCAAAAAGTTATTTTTAATAACATTCCCCCCTAAATAAAGGTTATCCCTAGCTATCCCTGCCTGTACAGCTATCCCTGTCTCATAGTCACAAAGTTCACATTCTCATATGACCCGGATTTGAAATCCACTATTCGTCTAAAATGGAGGTCACCTGATTTCGGCAGCCAATGACTTTTTCCAATTTTTTTCAATGCCCCCAGTGTCGTAGTTCCTGTCCCACCTCCCCTGCGCTGTTATTGGTGCAAAAAAGGCGCCAGGGAAGGTGGGAGGGGAATCGAATTTTGGCGCACTTTACCACGTGGTGTTCGATTCGATTCGAACATGGCGAACACCCTGATATCCGATCGAACATGTGTTCGATAGAACACTGTTCGCTCATCTCTAGTGGTCTTCCATTTCCTTACTATGTTCCTCACAGTGGAAACTGACAGGTTAAATCTCTGAGACAACGTTTTGTATCCTTCCCCTGAACAACTATGTTGAACAATCTTTGTTTTCAGATCATTTGAGAGCGGGCTGTCCATGTTCGGCGACCATCAAACTTAACTGAACTTGAATTGTTTTGTAGAAAGAAATGGTCCAAAATCCCTTCATCCAGGATCCAGGAACTGATTAAAAGCTACAGGAAGCGACTAGAGGCTGTTATCTTTGCAAAAGGAGGATGTACTAAATATTAATGTCACTTTTCTGTTGAGGTGCCCATATTTTTGCACCGGTCAAATTTTGGTTTAATGCATATTGCGCATTTTCTGTTAGTACAATAAACCTCATTTCAATCCTGAAATATTACTGTGTCCATCAGTTATTAGATATATCAAACTGAAATGGCTGCTGCAAACACCAAAATATTTAGAACTAAAAATGATTAAGATTAATAGGGGCGCCCAAACTTTTTCATAGGACTGTATTACACATGGCCTATAGTATAGACTCTAAACACCCCGCGACAACCCCTTTCAATACTACCTTAATACATAAAAGGTAGCGGGACACATTTGTTCAGCCTAAATATGCAATAACAAGGTAACATTTTTGATACACACCAGGTTTTGCACTAAACATTTTGATTTCTTACTCCTTTTCCCCCCTTTTTTGACCACTAATGGTACTTGTTTAAAAAAGTAGGAGGGGCTTGTTTCTATAATACAGCCTTTCCAGTGGTGGATCTACCTCCATAGCAGCCATAACGGCTGCCATGGGGCCTGTGACATTAGGGGACATCGGCTGCATCCCCATGTATTCCCCTGTACAGCACCTGTTGCAGGGATTTGCTGTATTATAGGGGTCCATATACCCCAGCATTCACTTTGCTATCCACTTCCAGCATAGGCTGCCTGCGCTGTTCATAATCAGAAGGGACCTTCTGTCCTCCTCACACTGCTCAACGTCTTGACACTGGGAGGTTGAGTCTGGCTAGGATGTCAGACAGAGGCCTGCAGGAACAGTAGCGTGGTTTTCTAGAGTGGAGGCAAACAAAATCTTTATCTTTTTAATTCCTAAGAGGCGGGAAGGGGGTGTAAGGTTGTTGATGGAGACAACAGTGATATTTGAACTGAGTGGTGGACCAAGAATGGAGTGTAGACTTGTATTAAGTTAACTGCTTTTGGTCAGTGAGGAGTGTTTTTAATACTTTAGTAGCACTACTTAGGAGCAGTCATCTTAAAGGGGTTGTGCTATTAAAGACACTTTTCCCCACAGATATGGTATAATTGGCAGATTGCTTGGGTCTGACAGCTGGGACCATCAGTGATCAGGAGAATGGGGGACAGATAGTCCTCCTGAAGCTAACCTATAAATGAAGTGCCAGTGTGCTGGCAGACCCATACTCCATTCACTTGAATTGGGCTGTTGGAGATTGCAGTCCCAGTAACCCCATTGAAGTGACTATAACAGACAAGTGCACTGGCACTTGATTTACAAGGAGGCTGCAGGTGAACTTTTCACCCTCATTCTCCCAATTGCTGGGGGGGTCCTAGCAGTCAGACACTTTGTGAGCTGTGTCTGTAATCTAAAGTCCACGGTTGTCACCCATTGCACCTCAGTCCTCTCTCCCAGTGTTAGAATATTAGACTTATGACTGTTTTTTTTTTGTTTTTGTTTTTTTTTTTAACTCCAGGGGAAAGGGCCTAGTAAAACATTTGCTATGGGACTCAGAACTTTGCAGTCATGCCCCTGGGACTTTCCAAAATGTGCCACATTTGTTAAGAGTTATCAATCTCAACACAAACATTCTTAAAGTATAAGCTGCTTTTTTTATATTCTATTTTTTGTGTGTTCCCTATGTCAGCCAGATGGAAATTTTAGAACGTACCCCATATTATTAGCAGGGATATAGCAGTTATCAGATATTGTGGTATTTCTGATGTGTGGTTTGCCATGTGCTTCGCTCGCTCTCAGGAAGCCTTTTTCTACTTTTGTGATTTCAAGGTTCTTCCTGTAATTAGTACATTTAGTAATGATGGTGGATTGTCTGGGAAGAGTCCTGGATTCTCTGCAGGGAACAGTTTATTATCCTTAATAAAACACATAGGCAAAGAAGACCAACAGGCAGATAATTACCCCTAAATGATCAGAACAGCAGTGCCACGCTCTTTGTACTATTACAGGTATTCGCCGGGGAAAAAACAATATAAAATCACTAAAATAGTTTTGGAAAGTACAATTGACTCCTGCTGTGGGAAGAACTTTAAAAACAACTCTAATCAGAATACAAAAACACAATATTTCTGCCAGGAAACATACAAAAATTTCCACTGTTTATGGGTTGGTGTCGCTACTTTTTCTGATGGAACCCAATAAATGTAATGGGCCACTCAGGCTCCTCTAATACAGATTCTCTCAAAAAACATGGGCAAAATTGAAACTTATCAGAGCCACCAAAATGAGTGTGGATGTAGTCTTAAAGTGATTCTCTGAGACTTCCTACTAGTAACCTCTCCTTGGGAGAGAACATCAGTATGAGACCAGTGATCAACTATGTACAGAGCCCGAAGCTGATGTCTTCAGACACTGTGCTGAGTGTTGAAGCTTAGATTCCATTCACAATCCTATCTTTTTAAAAAAAAAACCAAAAAAAAAAACAACTTATGAAATCTCGAGGAATATGACCAAGTCGTATTGTTTTATGTGAAAAAAAAAGTCTACCCTCTTTAAAATACATAGTTTAACAAGCCATGAAATATAGAACATCTAGTCCTTTGAAGGTCTTCCAATGAGTTAGATACAGCCTCTGAGAAACAACACACAACACATTCCACTGTTTCATTACTTATTTTAACAAAAACTAGGTCACAATGCTGAAGCAGTACATGAAAAAAATTAAGTTCATTAAGGGTATGTAAAAGAGCAAGCAGCAGTAGCAGCTGATAATCAGCAACTGTATAAAGGTAGTTTTGGCAGTTTGCTGATATGGAGCATTCAGGTATGTGTTGACGAGGATGAAGGACATCAGCAATGACCTTAGAAAAGCAATTGTTGCTGCCCATAAAGCTGGGAAGGATTAGAAGATCATTTTCAAACATTTTACAGTCCATCATTTTAAAGAGAGGAACATTATTTACAAATGGAAACCATCCAAGACAGATGATGATTTAATATGTTTTTTCAATATAGCATAATACCATTCATATGCTTTATTCCAAAGCGCTTATCATTTACTGTCCCAATCCACAGATCACAATCAGTGAATATGGGGAGCACATACAAATTCCATATAGATATTGTCCTTAGATAGATTCCAACCCAGGACGTCAGTGCTGCAAAGCACCAATGCTTACTACTGAGACACCATGCTGCAAAAGTGTCCAGGATTGGAGCAAATTTAATTCAAGTTTTGGGAGTTTGCTGGTCTGGTGAACTCAGCAGTATTAGCTTCTCTTTTCCAGGTTTTTTCTTATGTTATCTCACCCAAAATCTTTGGCAAAAGTACTTATTCTTAACACTATTGATCTCTACATTTGGTGTATACACTGGGAAGAGCTCGTGGTGTATATGTGATACATATGGCTCCATTTATCTGAAAGAGTATTTTTTGGCCTTAGTTTGGCTGTTGTGCTTTTGTATAGCATTATGTTGTGCCACGCTGCAGGTCAGAGCTTTCTACCACAGCCTTCCATCAGAAAAGTTAGAAAGGCTCTGATATATTTTATGATACACAAACCTAAGAAATAAAATTATGTTTTACTGTATATATTATAGGATAGCATTTTCATTTGTTACATCTCATGTGTTTTGTTTTTCTTCTCTTTCAATAGTTTTATTTGACTTTTATCATTTATTACACAAAATTTCCCAGTTTTTCTGGACCAGCACCCCTGTCATTCCCTGTTCATGTTACTGTTACATTTCCACATACAAGATGGCTTTAAAGACTCATTTCCACAGAGGCATTCAGGCAGACACAATCACGTTTAGTAACGGACAGGCGGAATAATCATGCTACACTTGTTTTTGGAACTTAAAGCTGCCATTCCCGGTTCATATTCTTGCTTTGTATAAGTCTAACAGGAATAGTTTACAAAAGGCGATGCAGTCGTATAATGGGCATTTGTAAGCATTTTTTTTTTTATTTTTTTTTTATTTTTTTTTACAGGTGATGAGTTATCAAAGCAAATTTCATGAAGAAATATGAGGTAGAGAGAAATAGAATAAAATGGTATAATACTTCTAGGATGAACTAGTAAAGCATGAATCCACAGCTCTTTCTATGGAAATATTCCATGTATCCTGCTGAATATACCATGTATATAAATGAAATATCAATTCCAACTTAAAATATGCCTCCACATTATAATAAATTCTATAATATTATTTTTTTATTTTTTTTACATACCATATATAAGCAAAGTGAAAGTCATGTGCATCTTACCAATCACTATAGCCATGATCCTCCCATTTGGGAACCCCATCTATGAGCCAGAATAGGGGGCTGCCTTGTATGTGGGGCTAACATTTTGGCACACTCAGACTATCCTAGTGTTAAATGAATTCCAGAAGGTATTCCTCCATCAAGTTCATGCCTCTTCAATCCTTCTGCCCCAGGATCTTCAACATAAATCAGCACTGTTTTGTTGAACATTAAGGGAACGTTCACACGGTGAAACATGGAAGAATAATTTTTAGTTGGACTTCTACACCCCTCCAGCTTTCCACTGAGGTTTCCACCTGCTGATTGCGCTCAAATGAATCATCTTCAGAGCGGCCCATGCTGACTGTTCTGCGGCTTAGGCCCGGTCAGTGTGCTATGTGTGTATGTCACAGATAGCACACTGACCCATTTTTTCTATGGGCCCGTACACAAGGACAGTGATTTCATAGTCCCATGTGTGGGCCGACAGCCCGGGCCGCATTGGATAGGACAGGTCCTTTCCCATTTTGGGGGCCCGTGCTTCCTTTAGTCCTACTTAATGAAAGGAGCAGCAGAAGTGGGGCCCATGCATAGGCAGCACACGGGGACATCCTCGTGTCCCCTGCTTGCAGCCCATGCAATTAATTCACAGCAGGCCGGTTATAGCCTGTCAGTCTGCAACCGACTTTAAAGAGGACCTTTCATGTCCTTGGGAACACATGGTTTTATATACCACTAGACTGCCCAGCGATGACCCCGAGCATCATCGCTTGGCAGTAAGAAATGCCCCCTCTGACAGTATAGTGCTATGCACTCTACCGTCAGGAGGGGCGTTCCTCACAGACTGTCAGAAATGCCCTTCTGACACTGAAGAGCTATTGGTAACAGCATTGATAGCGCTTCACCAGGGGCACATAACGAGAAAGCGACATTCAGCACACTATTGGCTTTCTAGTGGTGTATAGAACTGAAGGTGCCCGAGGACTTGAAAGGTCCTCCTTAATCTGAAGTGGAACATGCAACAAGATTCAACTGTGCCTACATTTTTGTATGGATTCTTTCCCAATACCTAAGGTTCATCAAACAATAGTAAAATCTCGTAGTACCTAAATCTTAGGAAATGAGGCCTCTACATTGTAGCAATTTTGGTCTCATGATGGCTTTTCCTGTATTGGCCACTTCCATTGTAAAGGGTTTCCTTCCATAAGGTAATGCGGTATTTTATGGGGACTCGGCAATCAAATGTTATTTCATTTAACAATCTTTATAAATGAATTTACCAGCGTCTCGTATTCATTCGGCAGGAGCGCCTAGGGAATCCCACTCACGTACAGCAAATCGATACGCTCTCTGTCTGAGCTTAGTAAGCGAAGAACAAATGCCAACTATAGAGAAAAGATTTGCGCAGTTAAATTAAAGCCTCATCACATGACATGTACAACATCTGAGCGTTTGCCACATCAGAACATAAAACAGGAGATCTTACCCATTTAGCCATGATTAAAAATGATCCTTCATGAATTGCTGGGAGATTATCATATCAATTAAGATTTACAATTATCTGAAGGGTTTCTTTGGGATTTTGTAAATGAGGGGAAAAATAAATGAGAACTTTTAGAATTATTTCTCTGAAATACTATAGACAGGCGCGGATTCTACACAAATGTAGGCAGTCAGTCAAGTTACATTTTGCTACATGTATATATGCCTTATACTACATTTATTGACTGAGTCCCACATGGTGTAAACTCTATGGTTTTGCCGCAATGTGGTATTTTACAGGCACTGCAAGGAGCGAATCCCATCCATATATTGCGGATATGCACCTTGGACACACTGCGATTTCCAAAGTCGTTGTAGTTTTGGAAATCGCAGCATGCCAATTATACCTACAGAAACGTCAGTGGTTTCCTCATAGGTATAATGGAAGCAGAAATTCCACTTTTGTGGACTTTCTGTGAAAAGCGCTGTGGGAAAAAACAATTTTTCTCACAATGCCTTCTTGCTGCAGCCAGCTACGTAGGCCTTAAGATGGGCTTATACACTGTGTATGCAAGGTTTACAACACGCACCCAGGATCAGATGGGTGTAGCTGAAGGAAATTATAGTTATTGGGGTGGACTTCACTGTGAAAGAGCAGTAGACTCCCTCCCTATGCTGAGAGTTGGCACACACTATCAGGGTAAGTTCACACAGGGTTTTTTGGACCGGTTTTTGACACAGAGGCTGTCTCAGAATCCGGTCCAGAAACGGATAGCCGCGACTGGATGACGGTGCAGTGGGCCGACATCCAGTCGTGCCATTCCGCTCTGGATTAGGTCCAAATGAATGGGCCTAGTCGGGATGGATTGTCGCACCGCGGATGCTGCGCTGGATTCCGCAGCAATATAGGGCAGCTCGCTTCTTTTTTCTGCAAGCAGCAAAAAAACCACTAGTGGAGAAAAGAGTGAATGGTTCTCATTGAAGTCAATGGGAGGTGTTTTTTTTTGAGCCAGATTCTGAGGCAGATTCTGCATCAAAATCTGGTCCAAAATACCCCATGTGAACTTACCCTAATGTTGCCCATTGTTGAGGGGAAAGAGTAGGTTCAGCCATGCATGTATTGGTGGGACATTAGGGTAGCTATGTGCCCCATCGAAGCTCAGGGCAATCGCCCCAAAAGGCTATATTATAATCCATTGCTGGTCATCAGCATCTGATCTGTGGTGGTCTGACATCTGGACCCTACAAAGTTCTGCTGATCCGGCTGCCTATGAGCTCTGGTGGCTACAACAAAGCCAGTCTGCTCCTATTAAAGCCATTAGGAGTAGATAATATAGATATTATCAATGTCCATTACATACAGTATCAAGAAGCGCACAGACGCTCTAAAGAACATTCCCTCCCGAAGCTAAAGTTGCTTGATGTTTTTTCCTCATCATTTAGCATTATTTCTAGGAATGATATACACCGGAATACAATATGTTACCAGTTTACTAACACACACCGCATCATCTGTGCCTGCAATCTGTCTCTTTCCACCTTGGTTCAGGAAAAGTCGCCAATTTCTCACATATAATTAACTATTAGGATTTTATGTTATTAAACACCTACCACAAACACAAAAATATACCAAAAATAGTATAACCAAACAATATTATACATTATATGTATAAAATATATTATTCTTTCTTCATATGCTTGAATATTGCTATGGTGTTAGCTATTCGATGGGCACACATTCAAAAATCCAATAAAAATAGAATAAAAAAAACATTAAACAATGTTATACCTATTGTCTAAATTTAGGTAAGTTTTCAAGTAAAGAATATTAATTAAAGCAACGCTTATCTAATTTTCATAAGTTTCCCATTTTTGACAACATCGCCATAGAAGGTCTGAAAGGTAGAAAACTAGTGAAAAACAAATCTCAGCGTAGATTGCCAGTTATGTAATATTCATGCCATGCCTAATAAAAGTACATTGAGTAGAGCTGGACGGCCGGTGACTCATGTTCAACGCTGTTCCATTGTCTCTTTCCTTATTAACCAACCTTTCTATATTCTACTTTAGAATATATTAGATTCGTATTGTGAGCAATTAATTCATCTAAATAATTGGATTAAACACAAGGGCAGGAAAGGACAAAGACAATATATTAGCCATCTTTGCTTTTTTACTTTTCTTTAAAGGGAACGTAATGTGTTCTGTAGCCAGACAGTTATAGAGCAGGGGGAGAATTTTCTGGGGAATGACCCAGTATAGTCTTAGGAGCTCAGTATAGAGAGATCATCCTTCTCTAAACTGGGTTATCCACAGATCTTTTTCACAACCAGGTTCGTAACTACTGGGGTGGCAACGATAGCGGCTGCCACAGAGCCTGGAACATTAGAGGGACTGGTGGTAGCCGCTACCACTGCTGATTTTTTTTTTTGTTTATCAGGTTCATTACTAGTTGGAGTAAATTGGCCGGTAACGGGCCCTATTTACGTACCAATCCTTCTCATGGCCGCCTGCGCTTCCCCTTCTGCGGAGGTGGCTTTGAGCAGGACCCTGGATCAGTAAGTGAGGCTGCGGGCCCGCGAACCCCACAAACACTATCATTATACTCGAGGGTCTTTTCATACCCTCAAGTATAATGATCGGAGGGCTAGGAGAGGGAATATAAAACACACTGTTACTTATCTCTCCTGTGGTCCAGAAGGCTTCAGACTTTGTGTGACGTCCCAAATGTCACGTGGGCTTGGGCTTGCGTCCTTAAGTGTTGCAATGCAATGCTCAAGTGACATCTCTTCCATCAGTGAACATGGCTGACATCAGCGGGGAGTGCGCCGGAGTCGGACTCCAATTTTTGTTCTCTTGGGTCTGAAAAGACTTTTTTTTCTTTAAGATCAATCAGCTTAAAGTTACAAATATCCCATTTCACATTTATTTTTCATATTATTATATTTTTTTTAATGTAGATTGTGAGCCCCACATAGAACTTATAATGTACATTTTCCCTATCAGTATGTCTTTGGAATATGGGATGGAAATCCATGCAAACACGGGAAGAACATACAAACTTCCTTGCAGATGGTTTTTTGCCCTTAGTGGGATTTGAACACCAGGACTCCAGTGCTGCAAGGCTGCAGTGCTAACCACTGAGCCACCATGTGGCCCCGTTTTTCATATTGTTTTAACAGCAATAGAGCGCCAGGTCTGTCATCTCAACAACAATAATGCTTACCAGACCAGATCCAACTTAAATTGTGGGTCTGTTGGCTTACACTACAGTGTTCGCAATATAAGTGCTGTATGCTGTGCTATTCTTCATGTCAAGTTTGATGGAACATTAACCGACAGGTGTGAACAGAGCCCAAGTTTGAGCTTATAAAGGAACTATGATTTTGTTTATTGCCAGATAACACTTTCTCAAGTCACATACAGAGGGTGGACGTCCCAAGAGTGAATGGATCTCAATCCCCAGGGAGAATTTAGACAGAGTAAGGCTATTGGAAACTGTCACAGTGTCCACCTGAAATCGGCAGACGGGAAAGTCCTGCACAAAGAACTTTTTCCACCGCCGTTTTAAAACAATGGCCACTTGACAGATTCCATTATAGTCAATGAGTTCCACCAGACTCTGTATGTAACAGCGGTCCACATATAGGTCAATGCTAGTGTGAACTCTGCATAAGGAATAGCGCTCAAGATAGTCTGTCAAATGTGAATTTTTGATTCTTGTAAGTCACATGCAATCCAATGTAAGTTTATGAAATACAAGTTTCAGGAGTAATAACCCTTCATCTGGTACATGCAGTAGATATAAAACCTAGACAGAAGAAAGTCAAAGTAGTCCACGGGGTAAAGGAGTCCAGGAAGACTTTTCCAAGTGGATGAGTAGCCTGGATTACATATCAGCTTGGATATGGCCTCCATTGTCTCATGGACCTCCCTGACAATTTTCTTCCTTGCTTAGGTTTTACATCTAGAGATGAGTGAACACTAAAATGTTCGGGGTTCGAAATCCGATTCGAACAGCCGCACACTGTTCGAACGGGTTTCGAACCCCATTATAGTCTATGGGGGGGAAATGCTTGTTTCAGGGGTAGGCAACATTCGATCATATTCTACTTACCAAGGCAATGAGTGAGGGTCGGCTGGATTCTTCTCCCTGTGCAGCGTCCTCTTCCGGCCTTGAATTCACTCTGCTAGGCATCGGGCCTGGGCAGAGCCGACTGCGCATGCCCGCACTACAAGCGGACATGCGCAGTCAGCTCTGCCCAGGCCCGATGCCTAGCAAAGTGAATTCAGAGCCGGAAGACGCTGCAGGGACGCTGCGCAGGGAGGAGACTTCTAAAGGTAAGAGAAGAACCAGCGTTGATTGGCCGACTGTATAGCATTCCGCCAATCAACGCTGGTTCTGCATCGAATCTTATCTTCGAACAGCTAGTAGTACTCGATCGAGTACGAGTATTTCGAATACCGTAGTATTCGATCGAACACCTACTCGATCGAGTACTACTCGCTCATCTCTATTTACATCTACTGTATGAGCCTGATGAAGGGTTATCACTAGAAATGGACAAACCTCTTAAAATCTGTGTTGATTTTGGGTTCAACGGCTCAGGTCCCCAGGTAGTTTTGGGATGAGCATGTTCTTTATGAACGAAACTTTAAATTTGCTTAAACATAGTGTACAATATTCTTAGGGTTCCTAGGAACCTATCCATCCAATTTATAGCTCTCTAAGGCAAAGTGATGTTATAGTGAAAAGTGACATTTTATTATACCTCAGGGTCTGCTCAAACCTCAGAGTATAATAGATGGAGGCCTAGGGGAGGTGTAAAAAGTAAAAAAAAAAAAAAAAAAACACTCATATCCACCTTTCTTTACCTCTTTGGGCCTCCTCATGGTCTTGGTGATTTCTGGCTCTCTTTTGTGACATCACCGGCCCAGGGGGTCATTGCGGAGACCTGAGAATGGGCCACATGGGCATGCCGATTGTCATGACACTCGCCAAGACAAGGTCACCACTGAGGCCCATTCACAGGCTGAGCCCAGGCCAATGACATCACAGAAAAGTGCCAGACATCACTAGGAAATCACTGGACACAGAAGGGGCATATAAGTGTTTTTTTTGTTTTTTTTCTTTCCTTTTTCACCTCCGCCTATTTTAATCTGGGCTTGGAAGAGACCTGCTGTTACGGTTTGGGTCTGGTTTGGAGTCTAAGGTTGCTACCACCTGGAGGGTGACTTACTTGCAAGGCTGGTAACGTAGTCAGGAGCTAGCCAGTGGTCGATACACGAGATGAGCGTCAGAGTTGAAGGAGAAGGCAAATACCATAGTCAGGAGCAAGCCGGTTGAGATTGAGATTGAGATTGAGATTGAGATTGAGATTGAGATTGAGATTGAGATTGAGATTGAGATTGAGATTGAGATTGAGATTGAGATTGAGATTGAGATTGAGATTGAGATTGAGATTGAGATTTGGCAGGAGAAGCCACTTGATCACAGGCAGAGCACAATAATCTCACAAGGCAGGAAGTGCAAGGCTGGGTTTATATAGGATGTACAATCAGAGAACAGGGTGGAGCAAACCAGAGAGGCGGGAACTGGAATTAGAGCTAGCGGGAACTAGGCTCAGATCAGCAATGGAGCTGTCCAGGAGGCTGAATAGCTCAGTTTGAAGAGCTGCCGCCTGGGACACCGAAGTCCCTGGGTTCAAATCCTGACACCTGCAGTATAATACAGCAGTCATTTTAGTTCATCCGAGACAAATTTCTATTTGTTCGGTTTTGTAGAAAAACAAACAATGTGGATTCGGTCTGAATTGATTTGCCCATCTCTAGTTATCACATATACAACAGGCGGTGAAGTGATCGGATAAACATGTGTAGATCTACAGCGGATTTGACGTGACTTACAAAAAAATCAGGCAATCTTCTGGAGTGCTCTTCCTTATGTTTGTTTATTTCCAAATCCTTTATGTAAAAAAGCAAAGGTCTTGAAGAAAAGTCTTTACTTGCTTTACAAACCCTAAAGCTGGGCGTTGAATATTAGCCGATAAAACGGGAATGATGGCTGCGGATTTCCTCCTATTTGCAGGGGATTAATTAGCAAACTGTACAAACCTCCATCTGTCTGTCAATGTTGTTGTCAGCTGACACTCCTCACCTGCAATAGGACAGAAAGCCAAACTATTTCTGGCAACATATGGGTATAGGATTTTAATAAAACATGTTAGGCAGGAAGTTTTAATGAATATCCTGAGACCAGAAAAGAGCTGTGCTACAGAATAAAAAAAAAGAGCAATGGCAGGGATGTTAACCTGTGAATGGTATATTTCAGGGATTTATTTTGATGTAAAAGTGAACATATGGTAGAAATTGGAGAGACTGTGGTAGCGATGCAGTCAGGTGTTGTATTATATCCACCATTTGTATAGACCAAATGCATGTACATTCCGGTATCACCCCCTGTCAGTTGGTTGCACCCCTGCTGCCTCTTTAAAAGTTTTCTTTAATATCCCGCTGAAGTCTACTCAAGATGTTTTGTTGGCGAACAGCTGCAACACAAAGTCTTAGACTTGTTGTTCACCAGAAAACTCTAGCGAAGGAAATTTTTTTGTCTCATCTCGCTCCTTCTCCCAATCACTCTCAGAATCATCCAGATTGGTCAGATATAACAAAAATGAAGCTCTTTGGCATTAACTCAACTCATCGTGTTTGGAGGAAGAAAAATGTTGCCTATGACCCAAAGAATACCATCCCTACTGTCAAGCATGGAGGTGGAAACATTATGTTTTGGGGGTGTTTATTTGCTAAAGGCACAAGACTACTTCACCGCATCAATGGGAGAATGGATGGAGCCATGTACCATACAATCCTAAGTGACAACCTCCTTCCCTCCGCCAAGTTGTGGCTGGGTCTTCCAAAACATACAGCCAAGGCAACAATGGAGTGGCTCAAAAAGAAGCACATTCAGGTCATGGCGTGGCCTAGACAGTCTCCAGACCTTAATCCCATAAAAAACTTATGGAGTGAGCTGAAGCTCTGAGTTGCCAAATGACAGCCTCAACATCATAATGATTTAGAGATGATCTGCAAAAGAGGGGTGGGCCAAAATTCCTCCTGACATGTACACAAACCTCATCATCAACTACAAAAAATGTCTGACTGCTGTGCGTGCCAACAAGGGTTTTGCCACCAAGTCTTGTTTGCCAGAGGGATCAAATACTTATTTCTTTATTTATTTATTTATTATTTATTATAGATTGTCCATGTTTTTGCCAGTGGGCAAACGTACAAAATCAGCAAGAGTTCAAATATTTATCTCCTTCACTGTTCCTATTGTACATATAGAAAAGGGAAATGAAAACAGTTCCTGTATTCCATACATAGTCCTGCAGGTGGAATATTCCTATAAGAAAGCCTAGTAGGTGCTGTCAGTGAACTTATTAGATTCCTGCCCTATTACTGTGGCAATGGCTGGGACCAGAGATAACCAGATATAAGGACACTAAAGATTGTCATTTAATTGCAGGGTACCAAATGGTTTTCATGGCAGCTGGAGACCCAGCAATACCATCTGGGTCTGACATCTGTGGTACAAGACCCTGCCAGGGGTATAATAGACTGGGTGAAATAGGAAGAATATTCAAATCTGACTTCCATGATGTAATTAGGATGCCAGTGCCTCAGTCATGCACACCAATAGAGGGCGCTGACTGAGAATGTGCAAGTCTACCTTCCATGATGTAATTAGGAAGACAGAGTCTCAGTCAAGCAAAACCTATAGAAGGCGCTCCCTTTAACATCATGCCAACCTTCTAAGAGGCCTTTGTTTGCAATGATGTTGGGATTTAACCAGATATAGTCTTCTCAGCCAAGGACAGCTGTTTCAATATACTTGCATCTCATCAGCTTGGCGCAGAGAGGACTGGTCTGGCAGAGGTGAGAGGCTTAGACAAGGTTGAGGGGATATCGTCACTCCATAGGGAGAGACCACCACACCATACCTCTACCAGATCAGTCCTCTCTGCGCCAAGCTGATGAGATGCAAGTATATCGAAACATCTGTCCTTGGCTGAGAAGACTGTATCTGGTTAAATCCCAACATCATTGCAAACAAAGGCCTCTGAGAAGGTCGGCATGATGTTAAAGGGAGCACCCTTTATAGGTTTTGCTTGACTGAGACTCTGTCTACCTAATTACATCATGGAAGACAGACTTGCACATTCTTAGTCAGCGCCCTCTATTGGTGTGCATACTTCAGGCACTGGCATCCTAATTTCATCATGGAAGTCAGATTTGCATATTCTTCCCATGTTACTTTGCAGTGGAGCACTCATGGCTTAATAAGACTCCATACACCTATATGGTGGTCTCTCCCTATGGAGTGACGATATCCCCTCAACCCTGGATGAAATGGGTATAATATTCTGCAATACAAAAGTATTATGGTGTATTATGCAAGTGATCAAGTTCCCTATATGGACAAAAATAAGTAAAAAAAGCTTAATACAACTCGCCGTGAATTAATGCGGATTGAATCATACCGGAAAATCGAAATGTTTTAGCTCTGACCAACAGTAAACAGTAGCCAATAGCGACCTAACTAGAGATGAGCGAACAGTGTTCTATCGAACACATGTTCGATCGGATATCAGGGTGTTCGCCATGTTCGAATCGAATCGAACACCACGTGGTAAAGTGCGCCAAAATTCGATTCCCCTCCCACCTTCCCTGGCGCCTTTTTTGCACCAATAACAGCGCAGGGGAGGTGGGACAGGAACTACGACACTGGGGGCATTGAAAAAAATTGGAAAAAGTCATTGGCTGCCGAAATCAGGTGACCTCCATTTTAGACGAATAGTGGATTTCAAATCCGGGTCATATGAGAATGTGAACTTTGTGACTATGAGACAGGGATAGCTGTACAGGCAGGGATAGCTAGGGATAACCTTTATTTAGGGGGGAATGTTATTAAAAATAACTTTTTGGGGCTCTATCGGGTGTGTAATTATGATTTTTGTGAGATAAACTTTTTCCCATAGGGATGCATTGGCCAGCGCTGATTGGCCGAATTCCGTACTCTGGCCAATCAGCGCTGGCCAATGCACTCTATTAGCTTGATGAAGCAGAGTGTGCACAAGGGTTCAAGCGCACCCTCGGCTCTGATGTAGCAGAGCCGAGGCTGCACAAGGGTTCAAGCGCACCCTCGGCTCTGATGTAGGAGAGCCGAGGGTGCACTTGAACCCTTGTGCACCCTCAGCTCTGCTACATCAGAGCCGAGGGTGCGCTTGAACCCTTGTGCACACTCTGCTTCATCAAGCTAATAGAATGCATTGGCCAGCGCTGATTGGCCAATGTATTCTATTAGCCTGATGAAGTAGAGCTGAATGTGTGTGCTAAGCACACACATTCAGCTCTACTTCATCGGGCTAATAGAATGCATTGGCCAGCGCTGATTGGCCAGAGTACGGAACTCGACCAATCAGCGCTGGCTCTGCTGGAGGAGGCGGAGTCTAAGATCGCTCCACACCAGTCTCCATTCAGGTCCGACCTTAGACTCCGCCTCCTCCGGCAGAGCCAGCGCTGATTGGCCGAAGGCTGGCCAATGCATTCCTATGCGAATGCAGAGACTTAGCAGTGCTGAGTCAGTTTTGCTCAACTACACATCTGATGCACACTCGGCACTGCTACATCAGATGTAGCAATCTGATGTAGCAGAGCCGAGGGTGCACTAGAACCCCTGTGCAAACTCAGTTCACGCTAATAGAATGCATTGGCCAGCGCTGATTGGCCAATGCATTCTATTAGCCCGATGAAGTAGAGCTGAATGTGTGTGCTAAGCACACACATTCAGCACTGCTTCATCACGCCAATACAATGCATTAGCCAGTGCTGATTGGCCAGAGTACAGAATTCGGCCAATCAGCGCTGGCTCTGCTGGAGGAGGCGGAGTCTAAGGTCGGACCTGAATGGAGACTGGTGTGGAGCGATCTTAGACTCCGCCTCCTCCAGCAGAGCCAGCGCTGATTGGTCGAGTTCCGTACTCTGGCCAATCAGCGCTGGCCAATGCATTCTATTAGCCCGATGAAGTAGAGCTGAATGTGTGTGCTTAGCACACACATTCAGTTCTACTTCATCAGGCTAATAGAATACATTGGCCAATCAGCGCTGGCCAATGCATTCTATTAGCTTGATGAAGCAGAGTGTGCACAAGGGTTCAAGCGCACCCTCGGCTCTGATGTAGCAGAGCTGAGGGTGCACAAGGGTTCAAGTGCACCCTCGGCTCTCCTACATCAGAGCCGAGGGTGCGCTTGAACCCTTGTGCAGCCTCGGCTCTGCTACATCAGAGCCGAGGGTGCGCTTGAACCCTTGTGCACACTCTGCTTCATCAAGCTAATAGAATGCATTGGCCAGCACTGATTGGCCAGAGTACGGAATTCGGCCAATCAGCGCTGGCCAATGCATTCTATTAGCCCGATGAAGTAGAGCTGAATGTGTGTGCTAAGCACACACATTCAGCACTGCTTCATCACGCCAATACAATGCATTAGCCAGTGCTGATTGGCCAGAGTACGGAATTCGGCCAATCAGCGCTGGCTCTGCTGGAGGAGGCGGAGTCTAAGATCGCTCCACACCAGTCTCCATTCAGGTCCGACCTTAGACTCCGCCTCCTCCAGCAGAGCCAGCGCTGATTGGCCGAATTCCGTACTCTGGCCAATCAGCACTGGCTAATGCATTGTATTGGCGTGATGAAGCAGTGCTGAATGTGTGTGCTAAGCACACACATTCAGCTCTACTTCATCGGGCTAATAGAATGCATTGGCCAATCAGCGCTGGCCAATGCATTCTATTAGCGTGAACTGAGTTTGCACAGGGGTTCTAGTGCACCCTCGGCTCCGCTACATCAGATTGCTACATCTGATGTAGCAGTGCCGAGTGTGCATCAGATGTGTAGTTGAGCAAAACTGACTCAGCACTGCTAAGTCTGCATTCGCATAGGAATGCATTGGCCAGCCTTCGGCCAATCAGCGCTGGCTCTGCCGGAGGAGGCGGAGTCTAAGGTCGGACCTGAATGGAGACTGGTGTGGAGCGATCTTAGACTCCGCCTCCTCCAGCAGAGCCAGCGCTGATTGGCCGAATTCCGTACTCTGGCCAATCAGCACTGGCTAATGCATTGTATTGGCGTGATGAAGCAGTGCTGAATGTGTGTGCTTAGCACACACATTCAGCTCTACTTCATCGGGCTAATAGAATGCATTGGCCAGCGCTGATTGGCCGAATTCCGTACTCTGGCCAATCAGCACTGGCTAATGCATTGTATTGGCGTGATGAAGCAGTGCTGAATGTGTGTGCTTAGCACACACATTCAGCTCTACTTCATCGGGCTAATAGAATGCATTGGCCAATCAGCGCTGGCCAATGCATTCTATTAGCGTGAACTGAGTTTGCACAGGGGTTCTAGTGCACCCTCGGCTCTGCTACATCAGATTGCTACATCTGATGTAGCAGTGCCGAGTGTGCATCAGATGTGTAGTTGAGCAAAACTGACTCAGCACTGCTAAGTCTGCATTCGCATAGGAATGCATTGGCCAGCCTTCGGCCAATCAGCGCTGGCTCTGCCGGAGGAGGCGGAGTCTAAGGTCGGACCTGAATGGAGACTGGTGTGGAGCGATCTTAGACTCCGCCTCCTCCAGCAGAGCCAGCGCTGATTGGCCGAATTCCGTACTCTGGCCAATCAGCACTGGCTAATGCATTGTATTGGCGTGATGAAGCAGTGCTGAATGTGTGTGCTTAGCACACACATTCAGCTCTACTTCATCGGGCTAATAGAATGCATTGGCCAGCGCTGATTGGTCGAGTTCCGTACTCTGGCCAATCAGCACTGGCCAATGCATTTCTATGGGGAAAAGTTAGCTTGCGAAAATCGCAAACTGACAGGGATTTCCATGAAATAAAGTGACTTTTATGCCCCCAGACATGCTTCCCCTGCTGTCCCAGTGTCATTCCAGGGTGTTGGTATCATTTCCTGGGGTGTCATAGTGGACTTGGTGACCCTCCAGACACGAATTTGGGTTTCCCCCTTAACGAGTTTATGTTCCCCATAGACTATAATGGGGTTCGAAACCCGTTCAAACAGTCGAACAGTGAGCGGCTGTTCGAATCGAATTTCGAACCTCGAACATTTTAGTGTTCGCTCATCTCTAGACCTAACCATAAACCTCCGCTTACATGGTGGAAGTATTACATCCTTATAATTAAGTGCCATAGTCTTTTTGCCCCCCCCCCTTCAGATGAGTAATTCTCGCTTACCGCAGTGTAAAATGAGGGCTCGCATCTACACCATAGTTCCCAAATATTGATTCCCTATTTTATCTTCTACGAATGCAATCTTTGGAAGACTCCCGTCCTTCGCGCAATATTGATTTCCCTCTAACAATTACCTTCCATCATTAGAATATGTCCCCGTGGAATTATCTCTATTCATTTTACGGTAGTGATTACAGCAGTTTCGTAAAGAGTTATTATGGCCAGCCCTGATCACTCGGTTAAACTGCTGTAAAACATCTTGCTTGATGGCAACTCATAATAACTTCTAATGGAATCTCAATACTTGTCTACATTTCCACATGCCAATAAAAGCATTGACTAGAAATATTAACATATATACAAATGGAAAGTAAACGGTTCTATGTACATATGTATTATGCCGCTGGTAGTTTGTACCCGCTGTCAGCTGGGCATGGCGTAGACAAGGTGAAATTCATTTGCTGCAAAAGCCCAGTGCTTACAGGTGACAGAGGGTAATGGGATATCATTCCTTGTATAGGAATTGTACTGCTATGACCGTGACTTGCTGTATATATTAACTGCTGGTGATACGCTGATCTGCTTTGTTTGAGATTTGCAAAGATTGTTGGTAATTTGCAGCCGTCTACAAACTGCAAACCATTGGGGGAGTTTATTAAGCTTGGCATTTTCTACGCCAGTCTTACATCATTCCCCTGGAGATGTAGACACTCCAGAACTACTTATAGACTCTGGCCTCTTAATAATTCTTGTGCATATAGGTGTGCCTGAACTGAAATCTCAATTTTTGGTATAACTCAAGCCAGTTTTTTGGTGTGTGCTAAAGTAAATCTGATGGGCTGTAGTGTCCCCACCATGGCCCACCTACATTCCCTCTATGCTCTAACCACGGTCTTAAAGGGAGTCTGTCACAGTAACTTGGTTATAAACCTAAACACATTACCTTCTAGAGGTGTTTCTACAGTTCCAACATGGAGGCCTTGAATGGTGAGTGCCATCTTTTGTTGCTTCTTTTTCTTGAGACAATAAAAGACTATTTATTCGTGAGATCACCGCCATATATGAGATAGAAGATCCTACTGTTTCCCCGGAATGTAATGTACTATATTGGAGGAGGATAGTACCAGCTATTTTTTTCTATATCTTGGCATTTGTTACTGATTAGAGATGAGCGAACACTAAAATGTCTGAGGTTCGAAATCTGATTCGAACAGCCGCACACTGTTCGACTGTTCGAATGGATTTCAAACCCCATTATAGTCTATGGGGGGAAATGCTCGCTTCAGGGGTAGGCAACATTCGATAAAATTATACTTACCAAGTCCACGAGTGATGGTCGAGGTGGATTCCCCTTGAAGTCTTCTCCCGGCACAGCGCCCCCGCGGCGTCTTCCGGCTGGAATTCACTCTGCCTAGGCATCGGGGCCTAGGCAGAGCCGACTGCGCATGCGCGGTCGGCTCTGCCGGGCCCAACGCCTGAGCAGAGCCGACTGCGCATGTGAGGGCATGCCCGCGCATGCGCAGTCGGCTCTGCCTAGGCCGGATGCCTAGGCAGAGTGAATTGCAGCCGGAAGACGCCGCGGGGACGCTGCACAGAGATGAGTTCTAAAGGTAAGAGAAGAACCAGCGTTGATTGGCAGAATGTATAGCATTCTGCCAATCAACGCTGGTTCTGCATCGAATCTTAAACTTCGAACAGCTAGTAGTGTTCGATCGAGTACAAGTATCTCGAATACCGTAGTATTCAATTGAACACCTACTCAATCGAACACTACTCGCTCATCTCTATTACTGATATGACATTCTCCTCCAAATGTCCTTGCAATAAATAAAGGGACCAATGGGTGTGGCCTAGAGCAGACCTGACCATGAATGAAATAAGGCATTGAACTATTGAGATGGAGTATGGATCAGTTGATGATGGAACTCCATCTGGTTAACAGTGTGGGGTCTTGCTTTTCTGATTCGTCGGTCATGTCAGGCTGTGGAGAGTAGGTTCTGAATGACACTTATTGAGGTGGCTTGGAACCATTGAAGGTCCGGTCACCCCTTTTCAATTAAGGTAGGGTTCACACTACTGATGGATTCCGTTACAAAAAAAAAAAATCTAAATCACATCTATAGTTAGTGTGACTGCCCTTTGTGTTCCATCAATTCTTCTAGGTACAGTTTTGAGGGAACTTGGCAGGTAGGTTGAACGAAACATCTTGGAGAAGAACTAAGCATAGATCTTCTGTGGATGTAGGCTTGCTCCAATTCTTCTCTCTCTTTATGTAATCCCAGATGATGTTGAGATCAGGTCTCTGTGGTGGCCATTTCATCGATCCTCTAAAGGGCAATGCATTAAAGGGATCCTATCATTCAGATGACATTTTTACCACGACGGAATAGCCTTAAGAAAGGCTATTCTTCTCCTACCTTTCGTTGTCTTCTCCGTGCTGCCATTTGCCTACAATCCCGGTTCTTTTTGGTATGTAAATTAGCTCTCTCGCAGCACTGGGGGCGTCCCCAATGCTGCGAGAGAACTCCCTCCAGCACCGCCTCCTCTTCTTCAGCAGTGGCCTCTTCTTCCAGCGGTGGCTTGTAACTTCTAAGGCCTCTGGGCTTGGGCAGAGCAGACTACGCATGCCCATAGGCCCCAAGAAAATGGCTACTTGCATAGTATTGTAAGCGGCCACTTTCTCGGGGCTTGTGGGCATGTGCAGTCTGCTCTGCCCGAGGCCTAGAAGTAAGAAGACACCGCCGGAAGAAGAGAATGAAGAGGTTGTTCCTGACGAAGATGGAGGTGGCACTGGAGAGAGTTCTCTCGCAGCATTGGGGCCACCCCTATTGCTGTCTGAGTGCTGGGGCCCGCCACCAGTGCTGCGAGAGAGCTAATTTGCATACCGAGAGAAACTGGGATTGCAGGCGAACGGCGGTGTGGAGAAGACGACGAAAGGTAGGAGAAGAATAGCCTTTCTTAAGGCTATTCTGAGGTGATACTTAGAAAAAATGTTGTCTAAATGATAGGATCGCTTTAAATATTGTGATTACGATTTTTGTTTTGTTCATTCACTTCATTTTGTTAATTGACAAATGCAAACTATTAACACTTCTGTTTTTGAAAGCATTCTAAAGTTAAGTTCACATCTGCACCAGACTCCACCACAAATCGGAAGAGAGATGAGGACTTTTCTCTTTACCAGTTTCAGTACAAAAACATTGGACATCCAGTGGACCGATTATAATCTATGGGGCCCACAAGTGTCCACTATTTTGGTGGTCAGATCAGTTCCCTTTACTTTGCTGAATTTTTTCCACGCCCTTGGAAACTTTTTGCACAATCTCCTTGAGTGGAAACCAGACATTAAAGGATTTGGCATCCGGAACTCCTTCTATGGAACAGCCCACATCCACGATCACAGCACATGGCAGAGCTACTATTAAATCTGCTGTAATCCTATAGTTGACACTTTCTCACATCCCTAGGGATTTATACTTTTAAAATGCTTACTAGACTCAGCAGTCATATTCACATAAATAATTTTTTACATGGCAACAATTTCGGCATTGAAAAGTTGAAACCACTTGTCTCCACATAATGAGCGCTTTTGTGATTAGCCAAAGAAAGACTACAAAATGAGCGCTAATGAGCATTGTAGCTAAAGAAACGGAAATACACTTTTCAAGCTGGTTTGTGCGGAATGAGATCTCAAAGTGTTCCTTCATGAATGCCTTTCTATAATAAGATTTGTTACGCTTATACTGTGGATTCAGGCTTTATGGTAGTTACTGGCAGATGGTATCATTCATCAGTTTTTAAAAGGGAGGGGTATGTGACCGGGCAGCATGACTTCTCTATCGTAAGTTTTTGTATAGTAGAGTCTTCAAAAAGATGATGAGCTTTTCTATGTGAACATACATAGAAAAGCTCATCATCTTTTTGAAGACTCTACTATACAAAAACTTACGATACTGGGAGAAGAATACTATAGATTGAGTTAAGACAAACTTAAATGTGATTTCTGATGCCCTATCTGCAAGGGTCGTATTACCCATCATGCCTCCTTGAAATTGTGAGATCAACAGGTCAGAAAGGCCACCCTTAGTGGGGGCTGAGTGCTGGTTTAGCTTACCACATGTATTTCACCATCCAGATGTATTATGCAGTGGCAAGTTGAAGTCATACATAAGGAGGATCTGAAGAGGATCAAGGATAAGTGCCCATTAGCTATTGGAATAATCCAATGGGTCGTGACCAACTGTCATTCTGTTTGGGCACAAAGGAGGCAATGTCCAAAGATAAAAAAAAAAAAACTAATCCAGCACCAAAAAAAAAAAAAAAAAAAAAAAAAATCACAAAGTTCTAAAACTTAACTTTAAATGCAAAAATGCAAGTTAAACAAACAAAAAATACAAACAATACAAATGCCAACCAGGAAAGGAAAATGGGGGGATTCATACCGTGTGGGACCACTGAGAAATCACTACACTGCAATGGGTGAAAAAAGAGGGCATTATACTGTGCAGGAACCATAGAGCGAGTATTACACTGTGTCGGGGCCACCACTTGATATCTATATAGGAGTGAAATCTACGAGGCCAAGGATAGGGAGCAAAGTACTCTACTCACAAAGGTAGTGCTGCATGTTGCAATATTTGGTCCAGATTTTTAGACCTGTAAATGGGGAACAGTACCTACAAAAAAAGGGTGTAGCCTAAAACATTTTTGGCATACTATGCATGTCAGTGTACCTTTTATCCAGAGGAGGGTGTAGACATAACTTTACTTGGGGCTCCATAGATTTAACACTATTGTGTAACAATTTATTCATTAACGTGAGGCGGCAGAATGTGCGGCGACATCCCAACCCCAGGGTCATGTGACCAGAGGCAATGTTCGTCTCTCCAGGTTATCCATGTTCACAAAAGCTGAATTCTGACTTAGATGTCTGTGTAGTCTCTTAGGTTATATGGACATGAACTGTCGCAACATTAAAAAAAAGTTATGGAAAAAAACATCCTCTCCATTCCTATTTCATAACACAGGACATAGCACAAGTATCATGATAAGGAAGGATATTTCTTTTTAAAGTTTCCCTCCCAGGGGCGGTTTGATGGCAAATGTTCTTCTGCTGCAGATTTGCACTGAACATATTTCACTTTCTTGATGAAAGGAACCAATGAATTACGGAATAAATTCGCCGATTTCAGTTCTAGCCAAGAGTAAGACAACAGTGTAACTCATAACGTTTCACAGCATGGTCTGACAGATAAAATGGATTTATTGAAGAATAAGCCGGTACACCTAGCATGTGCTTTTTTCTAATTGAGAGGTTTCCGTTGTCACAAGTTGGATGTCTTCCTACCATATTTTAAAGCTAACGGGAGTCATACTTTTTTATGTACAATACAGTCAAAATCCTATTCTAGTACCTTTAGCTTCACAATGGGCAAATGCAATTGTTATATTGTATATGGAATGAATTTATAAGTGTTTAGATAAATGTATGTGAATGTACTGTATGACTCATGCCCTGTATTGGAGATCAACATGAGGAAGGGGTCAATGGACTGAAGCGGTTATTTCTGATTTGTTGTACTATCTGAGTTATTGGAGAGTTTTAGCCATTAATTTTACTCCAGTTTCTTTCTATCTGTGTAGGTTTCACCTACTAGTGCATTAACCATGATGCACCGAAATTATGAAAAGGCTTCTTAATAATTTTGATGCATCTCACACAAATAGGACTGGCTCGACATTTTTAACAAATGTGCATCAGAATGGGCGCGGTTTAGAAGACACATTTATGAAACAGAAAAGAACAAATATGGTGCAAATTTTCTTGTGCAAGGTAGAGCAAGTTCAAAATGAAATAGATTTTTGACAGTTTACTTTGTGCACCATAAATTTCCATTGTGCGTCACACAATTGTCTCCTTAGTAAGCAAGAGATTAATGTGTAAGGGAATTGCTAGGAGAGCTGGTGAACCCTGGAAGGAGGAACACAACAAGGCAGTGAGTCCTAAGCTCAATCCTCCTCTGTCCCTGCCTACTTACCTCACTGCCTTAGGTAACAGAAGACAACTGGACAACAGTCCCTTCTTAAATATAAGTAATGACACAGAATGCAGACGAAACAAACAAGAACAAAAGGGAGGTCAGCTAGCCAAGGGGTTGATACAACTCAAGCAGCACAATACAGAATCAAAATTTGAGAGAATATTCATAGGAAAAGCCAGAGGTCAGGAATATGTATAGAGATAACAAACAGCATAGAGTAGATAGCCTGCACACATGGCAATAGCAAGCGCCAAGGTGAATGTGAGCAAACAATAAAATGGAATAAATAGAAAGGAAGGACCCGCCCCAGACTTGATAGGAAGGTAGGAAGACTGTCATTCACACAGGCAAGGCTATCATTAACTATTAGAGGGGCAGAGAGAAACCAAGGTGAAGGAGATGGGTGTGGTGGAAAAGCAATTACAGAGGTGAAGGCTTAGGACAGTGATCAAACAATATAAGAAGAACCCAAAGGAAGGAATCACAGCTGGACATGCATCCTGCGCTGCAGCATGCGTCAGGCAGATGGCACTGAAGTCCGGACAGGCAAGGATGTTACATTCCGTACTGAATTTAGAAATACAGTCATTGGAATTATTCTGGAGAGCCACCACAGGTCAACATTTTCACTGGGAAACAATGAATAGATTGTAAGCCCTCGCGGGCAGGGCCCTCTACCCCACTGTGCCAGTCGGTCATTGTTAGTATATTTATCTGTATATTTTGTGTATTGTATGTAACCCCCAAATGTAAAGCGCCATGGAATTAATGGTGCTATATAAATAAATAAATAAATAAATAAATAAATAATAATAAATGAATTAAAATTTCTGTGATGCAGATAATTTAAACTTCTTGCCTACTAGTGGTAACTCTTGACCATAGGACCTCTTAGGGTACATGGTTGCGAAAGTGGAGGTTCTTAAAACTACCCTCTTAACCAAGCATCTGAAAGTCTGGTTAAATGCTTCCTCTCAAATCCTTTATGCATATGTCCACTGTCATCTATAGCTAGGTCTCCTGATTGTAGATGCTACCAGTGGGTAAAATCAGGTGCTGCCTGGTCTGCCATGGATCCAGTAGGTGGCGCTGCCTCCCGTGACTATTAGTGTGAAGCACCACCCCTGCATCCACGTCAAACCAAGGCAGGTTAGGGTTGCATACAGGGCCGGCGTCAGTGCACGGCATAGTCGGGCAAGTGCCGGGGCCCACAGAGACTCTGGGGGCCCCCCGGCACTTGCCCACCCCAGCACTTGCCTGTCCCGATTTCAGCTCATCGGCGTCCGTTGGACGCCGATGAGCTGAATACATAGACGATTAAAGCAGGAGCTGTGAGCGCAGCTCCTGCTTTAAAGCTGCGGCTCGGTGTTCGTGTGTAGGCGCGATGATGTCATCACATCACGCCTACACACGCAAGCCGGGCCGCGGCTTTAAAGCGGGAGCTGCACTCACAGCTCCTGCTTTAATTGCCTATGTGAATGGAGTGAGAGAGCGGAGAGAGGAGCGTCGGGGGAGCGATGGAAGGTGAGTATAAGTGTTTGTTTTGTATTATATTAAGGTGGAACATAATGAAGGGGGCCCATGAAACTGGGGGGCAAATGAAGGGGAGGGAACGGCATGACACTGGGGAAGATGAAGGGGGTGGGGAGAGAATGGCATGAAACTGGGGACAGAGATGGAGGGGGCCCAAAGAAACTGGGGGGCAAATGAAGGGGAGGGGGGGAACGGCATGACACTGGGGAAGATGAAGGGGGTGGGGAGAGAACAGCATGACACTGGGGACAGAGATGGAGGGGGCCCAATGAAACTGGGGGGCACATTTTTCCCCTCTTTCTATTCTTTAAAAGTTGGGAGGTATGGCGTTGGTGACGCCACACTCCTGTGTGACGTCACTTGCTTCATCTGCAACGCACAGTGTCTCGACTCCCCCTCCTCCTTTACAAGGGGACCCACTGAGGCTCTGTCGCCCAAGGGCCCATAAAAACCTGGAGCTGGCCCTGGTTGCATATAAGGAAGGCATAGTTAGCCTCTACTGTAACAATTCAACACCTGAAAATGTTGAGGCTCTGGTTGTGTTAGCTGTGGCAGGCTGGCTTGCAGGTAAATTTATATAACATTTCCTAAGCAATACACAACATTAGTCATTCTGACCTCCAAATGTCTCACCACCCAAGGCTACCATGTTGCCACCAAATTCTTCAACATTTAGTATTCTTTAGTAGACATAGTTGTGAATTTAGGACATCTGACTATGTTGCTAATTTATAGCAGAAGATGACGGTGTATTATAGACCCATGTCTAGCTGAAGCAGTCAATAACTCTATTATTCCTGAATATATACAAGGTAATGTTCTCAAGGGAACAGGAAAAAACAAAGAGGATTAGAAATATTTCACTCCTTTTCTAAATCTTTCATTTCCTCCTGACAGATAATAAATGTTGTGCAGAAGACTAAGACTTTCATTTGATTTTAATTTCTCTGACCCTTCTAAGAAAGCTCCAGGTGCTGCCTCCAGACCGCTGCATGTAATAGATGTGACCGTCTTATTGAAAAAGTCCTGACTTCTCATTTTGAAAAACTAATCTTGTTGGAACTGTTTATCTCCTGTTACAGAAGTGTCAGCAGATTTTGCACTGTCTTCAGTATCTGACAAAGCTTCTGGAGGATCTGGGAGTAGCAGAGGAAGCTACGTATAGTGTACGCTCTTGTCCTATCATTTATTATATGGCTAGCTATAAAATATATTGGACCTAAGTCACAAACATCAAATTAGAATATAGTGCAACAAAGCTCAGCACTCCTATAACAAAATGTCATCAGGCAGGATTGCTGCTTATTCACTTCTAGCAGCGTCACATGTCCATACTGCTGTTTTCAATGTCCTTCACAATCCCTTTACATTACTTAGTCCTGGATTCATTTTCAAGTTGGGATCCTACTCCAGCGGGGAGTACTGCATACATCATTCTACTAAAATTAGAGGTACAGCGCCAAGCACATCTCTGTCAACTATCTTTCCTGCCCCCTGCTTGTGCTGGGTTTCTTTGTTACAAGAAGAAGTCAGGGGAGAATAGTGTGAAGTAGCATCTTATAGAAATACACTGGAGGTTCTGCATACAGCACACACAGGTAGGACAGATAGGTAAAGCAGATAGTGTGAGAGGGGAGTTTTATAACGCTATTGCTTAGATTGCTTAGATAAAGAAAAAATATATATTTTAGGAGTACTCTATATATAGGAGGACATACAACGGATCAAGGAGAGTGGAGCTTGTTTAGGAGTCTACGAAAGAATCTCAGAGTTGCCAGGAGGAGCTGGTATACATGTTGGTGTAACGGTGCTACTTATCCGATATAGTGAGGCAAATGGCGCAGAGCTTCAACACTAGTAGAGGAAGTGTTAAATAAGAGGAATATTACATCAGGAGTACAATATCCTTGGTCAGATGTATGTAGGATTCAGTACACAGGAGCAATACAGTAGTGGCGCGGCTCAGAGCCAACAGGAAGCAGACAGTCAGAACAATCAGGCACAAGATGGAGTAAGCTGAGGGTTTATATAGGGATTGTTATACTCTCATTGGCCATAGAACAACTGAGATCCATAAGCTAATCACTCCAATAGAAAAGACCAGATTAAGCAAAGCAAAGAGCTAACAAACTTCTGCAATGGCATAGCAGTCAAGGCTGCAGAACGTGGCTAGAAAGTCAAGGGTTCAAAACCCAGTGAGCTTATTTCTTGCCAGCTGGTATAATCCTGTAGCTCACAAGAAGTCCTACAGAAAAGACTGATGCCCTGCCCTAATCTGGGAAACAAGCTTTGGACTGGTGATTGTGCAGCATCCCAGAGTGCTCCTGCTTCCATTATGTGTCCCTCTGGGGTAAGTTTGTATGTCTTGTCTATATGTTACATGGCACTTTTTGGCAGTTCTCTTTTGTACATATTCCCTGTTAGTTTCCCCATTGTACACCCCCTTCTCCATTGTATACTTTGTATAGCCCTAGCCTATCACAGGTCACTGCGCGAGGTGTGAGGGGACTTTTTTCTCCTTGGAAACCATTCCAGTACCAGTCTAGAGTAGGGTGTAGTTGTAGACAGTGCATGTACGCAATGTAGACTGAGGCCTAAAAGTTTCCAATGCAGAACCTTAGGAGGAAGATACAGTCCATGGCTCTTACAGAGATAGCCCCGAGAGTTCAACTGTCTGACCTTTGGACTTTGTGCCAGGAGGAGTGAAGGAGTCCTATGGCCGGACCTGTTTTCCAGGACTTACTAAAAGGTAACCAGACCTCTATCAGGAATTACCTCGGAGTCCAACCCACAGTATCTGCTGCTGGAAAAGGTGGAGGAGTGGAGTTAGTCTTGGAGTTTGGAGTATGACCCTAAGCCTGAACATCACTGGGCATCCCCTCAAGACCAAGACTGGGAAAGTTGAATAGTGGCAGACTATAAATCCCATTTGGAAGCTACTTGTTTCACTGTTATAGTTGCTGAGTAAAGGTTAAGCCTGTTTGAACTGCACAAATGACCTACGGTGTTGCTCCTGCATCACCATCATGGTCCTTCCAAACATCATCACACTGACTCAGAGTAAGGAGGTCTCCTCTCCAACTGGAAGTGGCCCTGGAAAAACTACTACCACCACCATCAGGTAGCACAGTAGGCCTCTCTCATCAGTGTCCAGCCTAGAAGCTCGGCTGAGCAGAGTGGTTGCGAGCACTCGGCCTCTCCGGTGGCACAGCATCCGTCACTACTACCCCCTCCCTCCAGTTCACTCCATCTGGGCTCCAGCAATCAGAATGACACATAACACAGTAGCCCATTCCGAAAGGGTTTATAATGCATGGAAGTCACTAAGCTAGGATGAAACAAATTACACATTTAGCTTTATGCTGGGAAATTAGCATCTAATGTCAAAAAGTTCCAGTTTGCTTTTTCAATAAATTGCATTATAACACAGGCTTACATCAATAATAGTCTTCTATGGGCATGAGATCATAAGTGTTCAATGGGTATCAAAGCAAGGTTGTTCTACAAAAGTAACATTTTACTATTAAATGCAAGTACCAGAATCATGTATTTCTCCCAATTAACTACAACAAAACCTTTTTGTCTTTTTTCTTATTCATATCATGAACCATCTCCAGACCTATTCATAATCCAAATGGGAAGAATGTGACCTACCAAAGAAATGTCCAGCCACACTATGAAAGTATGACTCCGACCTAAACGCCAGGGTGCATTGATCACTTCTTCCCATTCCATTAGGTCATACAAATAAAATAATTAACACAAAAAGTGTCTATTTATTTATCCTGCTCATATAGCACCAACATATTCTGAAGTACTTCTTTTTTTTTTTTTTTTTTTTTTAAATGTAGATTGTGAGCCCCCCATAGAGCTCACAATGTACATTTTTTTTTTTCCCTATCAGTATGTCTTTGGAATATGGGATGGAAATCCATGCAAACACGGGGAGAGCATACAAACTCCATGCAGATGTTTTTTTTGCCCTTGGCGGGATTTGAACACCAGGACTCCAGCACTGCAAGGCTGCAGTGCTAACCACTGAGCGACCGTGTGGCCCCTATTCTGAAGTACTTCTGTGATTTATGTAGTGCAACTCCAATGTCACACCCATACCCATGAAAGTGACATGGAAAGCACAATACATGACAAAATTGCAATTTGTGGTGCAAAAAAAATTATTGACACAAAAAATGCTACTTTGTCATGTCTTCGACTCCAGAACACTGGTATACAAGGTCTAATAAATCTGCCCCCTCTGTCTAGAAGGCCTCACAATTTAAATTCTCTATCAGTATGTTTTTGTAATGAGGAAGGAAACTGAAGCACTCATTGGAAACCTGCAAAAGCAAGGAGAACATACAAACCCAATATAGTTGTTGCCTTTGGTTGGATTCGAAAAAATAAAAAAAAAATATATAAGCGAGTAGTATTCAATCGAATAGTCGAATATTGAGGTCTACTCGAATCGTATTTCGAATTTTCGAATATTTCACTCTACTGTATACCTTTTTTTTTAATGCCTATGTTGTCCTAGTTCCTGTCCCACCTCCCCTGCATAGTTATTGGTGTAAAAAACTCGATCGAATACTCTCTATTTATCATTATTAGAAATTATATATGAAGCCAGATCAAATAATATGCACTGTAAATATATATTACATTACACAGGGTTGGAGAATACTTACCATGCTCAGAGACAATGGACTTGCAGCAATCTCAATATTATCTGTTTTTACATAGAGAGATAACAATCACTGTCCAAACCTTTGACAGCAAAATGCAATTAGCTGACCTGAATACCTTGGAGGAAGAGCAGTAGAAAGCAGCTCCAGGAGCACTGAGTGAGTGCTCAGATGACAGGCCAGGGTGCCTTAACAACTCCTTGTAAACAATGGGAGGAATAGTTTCACAAAGCAGCATTGCTAAAGCAATGTATTTAGGAAAACTTGAATTTACATACGCTAGTAATATAGATAGGATTCTTATGATGGGAATACCTCTTTATGGAAACACAGCTTTTTATTGAAGATTTTTTTTTTTTGAGACAAATCAATCAGAGGAGTGGAAGGAAGAAATATAAGGGGCTACACGGTGGCCTTGCAGCGCTGGAGTCCTGGGTTCGAATTTGGCTTTCTAGCACAGTTGTAGAGCCTTCTCTCCCTCCGTGTGATTTGGTGATGTGATGAAGGGTGTCTGGCTCCGTACATTACCTACCATCCCCTTCTCGGTTACACTAATGCAGGGACAGGGAAGGGACCTGAGTCAGAGAGTTAGCCCTATTCATTGACACATAGAAGGGGAGCTGTCTGCTGGTGATTGGTGACGAGTGTCTGATTGGTGTAAGTTCTACTGTTGGGACACCCTCTGACCACAAGAATGGGGGTCCCATGCATTCCCATATTGATAGAGTGACAATTAAGAATACATTCTGCTAAACATCTCTATGGGACGGCCAAAGTTAAGCAAGTACAATACTTAGGTATCCTGGTATTTTGGAACCCTTACCCTTTAACCATTAACCTAAAGATTCTTCACTTTGTTTTATATAAAATAAGACTTTCTAATAACTCATATTTTCTTTGCAAATCTTTTATTTAAGAAATTAATATGGCTTCCATTTTCTCATTTGTAACATGTGCTACAAGGAAAAAAAAATGTAAATTCATGCAGTACAGCCATGGCAAAGTTATAAAAATCTGCTTGATTTACTTTACTTTTTGGCTTTTCATTTTTCACAGATTTTCACATTTTGGACTTCCTAAACACATTTGCAAACTGGATTGTTACTTAAAGAACCTGCACCCAGGGTCACCCTTTGACATGGACACACGAAGCATCATGATGGCTCAGCATGCCCATATGACTGTTTTGGCCAGTGGTGGACCTGGGCACGACATCCCCAGTGGACACAATGAGGAGGCAAAAAGAGGTGAGGGAAGGTGAATGCAAATGTTTTTTTATTTTTTTACACCTCGCCTGGGCCTCCACCTATTAAACTCTGGGGTCTGAAGAAACACCAAAGTATAATAATTTACTGCAATGCATGTTATGGCGACCATTATAGTTAACCCTAGACGAATCCCCAATTGTTTGATTTTATTACGTAAAAATTGGATTATTTGGGTCAAACCCAGAGTTTTGCTGATTTTTAACAGTAAATCAGCAGTTTTCCAGCATATTTCAGCAGGACTGAGCAGTATTCGTATGAATAAAGAGCTGGTGATATCAATATCTTACTATTATCTGTTCCAGAATGTCTGTGTCTTTCTCACTCCTCTGCCTCCTTCTCATTCTCTCTCCATAGACTTGTATGAACTGCAGCCCGCCTCCAGATCTGGCAGAGAATTGAACAATTTAGCAGGCAGGAGTGCAGTTGATAACAAGAGATAGACAAAATTTCCTTGGATAAGATTTATTACAAAGTATTTTATATTCACCTAGATTTTTCATTTGCATACAAAATTGAAACAATAGTTACTTTTTAAAGCAAGACTTTCACCCAGCCATATCAACCAGGCGGTGCAGATAGATATCCGGTTTCCCTGAAAATAAGTCATCACCCGAAAGTAATACATAGGAGTGGTTTTGTTGAATTCCCTAATATAAGCCCCCCCTGGACGTAGCCGGCACACGGGGGGTTAAGCGGCCAGCCGCCGTCAAAGCGGAAGTACCAGGTGCATCCATTCATTTCTATGGAGCGCGCTGTTCGGATCGTCTGATCCGAACAGTACTCGCTCATCTCTACATATAATCACTATTCTTTGACTTTTGTGAGAAGGTGACAGGCAGAGTGCTGGAGTCCCGGTACATCTTGCCCAGATTTCAGACTTATGTGTGGTCCAGTGCAGGTCTTGAATAGGCCTTTGCCCCCCGTTATAGGTCCCGGGCTTGTTACTGGGCCATAAAAGGCTTCAGAGCCTGCACTTCAGGGCAAATCCAGGGGGCGAAAGGATGTGCCTGGGTCTGTTCTGACACCGTGAGTCTGCTGAGATGGCATTGTGCTATTTTTGGTTGATTGGTGTGGCTGATAGTAAGCCCCATTTACAGTTAGTATTTTCTGTTAGTGCTCAGACAAGCAGGATTTTGTTTTACACTGTTTTTGCCTGAAGTTAAGGTTGTATTTTATTTTGCTAATTTTTGTGCCTGATATAAAGCTTTATTTATTTAGCATTTTTTATTTTATTTTATTTTTATTTTTCTACAGTTTTGTGTCCCAGTCTCTGACTGGTTGGGTCTGCACCATTGCTGCTACCAAGCTACCTTCCCCACACCTTACATATTACAATAGATTAATGAGAACATTGCACATTTACCCTCATCCAACTATAATATATATATATATATATATATATATATATATATAATTCAATTTTATAATATATATGTATATATACTCTCCCTCCAGGGCAAAAGTTTAATATATTAATGTATTAAGATAGAATGATGTTACAATTAGATTTGTGCTGTGTTCTGGATTCCTCCTCATACCTGTTTCCATCAAGTCCATTATACTCTAACCAGTGTCTCTCGTACCTCTCTACATATTCTCGTCACATCTCGCTATGGAAGATTGAACATGCAAATTGACATTTACCACAGATGTTATTGTCTTTAAGCTTGCGACATCATGCAACCATTTGATTCTTCTCTGTGCAGTGTATTATATAGATGGGGTGATAATACAATACATTAAATATATGACCTTGTTTTCAAATGCAGAAAATATCTGACTCCGTATGAAATCTGTTCCACCTCTAGTTCATAGAGTATTAGACAAATTATATTCATTATATAATAATAGTTAGGAAAGTCAGATGAGAAGTCTGGGATTATTCCGTGCCATGTATGAATGACATGAAGGATTACAGAATATATGTGTACCTATATAAGTAGTGTAAATGATAAGAGAGTGCTGCGCCTGTCTCTACCCATCTATTTAATCTGCTTACAAAAGCTACATTCTGTCTGTAATTTGCACTTCCTGAAGTCAGAGGAAAATCTTTTAGGAATGTAGTGAAGAGCAGATTGTCTCTGTATTATGTTTCTGCTGCTTCAACTACTCCACGTACTCATTGAATTACTTAAATATTAAATTTAGTACTCCGACCACAAGATTGTAAACCGATGGAAGGAGCAGCTCACTTGGGTGAAAACACGGGCAGAACATACAGACTCCTTTAAGACGTTGCCCTTGGTGAGATATGAACTGAAGACCCCAATACTTCAAGACACTTCTATCTATCTATCTATCTATCTATCTATCTATCTATCTATCTATCTATCTATCTATCTATCTATTCATCTATCTATCTATCTATCTATCTATCTATCTATCTATCTATCTATCTATCTATCTAGGCATAACTAGGAATGGCAGTGCCCCAAGGCAAACATTTTGACATGGGCCCCCTCCTTTCCTTTCCAGAGTATAATAGTTGGTGACCCAGGTGAGGATACAAACAAACAAAAAAAAAAACACACTGTTACTTACCTCTCCTGCACTCCAGCACACTCCCTACTGATGTCGGTCATCTTCAATGATGGATAAAACATCAATTGAGCCAGGCTTGCATCACGACGCATAAGGACGCAAGTGTGGCCCATGTGATGTCTGTGATGCTGGAGCCCAGGAGAGGTAAGTAACAGCATATTTTATATTCCCTCACCTCTCCTAGCCCTCTGATCATTATACTCGAGGGTCTGAAAAGACCTACCTGTGTATAATAATAGTGGTGTTTGTGGGGATCAATACCTATGGATCAGACTTGAATTATACTCAGTGCCTTCTTCAGACCCCAGAATATAATAAGTGGAGACCCAGGGGAGATGTGGAAACATAACTAGTTATACTAACCTTTCCTCACCTCTCTTGGATATCCTCACCGTGTCTGATCCCTTGGGGTCTTCTCTAGCCTCCTGGTTGACACCAGATGTTAAAGCATCAGATATTGCTGACCATGGCCTGTGACATTACCTGGGAAGCCGGTGGAGGCTGGAAGAGGACCTGAGAGAGCCTCCGAATCTCCGAATATGTCTCCGAATCTCCGTTGGGCCTCCTGGTCCTTCACTTACTATGCTCTGAGGTCTGGAAAGACCCACAAGTATAACAGCTTTTACTTTCAATTCTTAGTTCACCTGAATCTTTGGGCCAAAGCCCCCAAACCCAAAACAAAACATATCTTTAGAGTTTCGGCCATCTCTCACTAAGAGCAGTTGTGCAGTGTCAGCCCATAGTAAGACTAATGGCATGGACATGACGAAAGTGTATCCACAAGAATATTCCACAAATACTGTATAGATATTTCCTTTACTGCAATATAACAATCAAATATTAAATGCCAGGAAAGCTACATTACTGCATTATTATATTATACTATATAAACAGAAAAAGAAACATGGAAGGAAAAGCTGTGACCTGGTCAAACAAATGGTGCTGCAGAAGCGCTCAGCGCGCATATGGCTGCCAGCAAGCTCTGCGTCCTCGGGGTGAATGATACAAACATGCACAGCATATAAATATACTCTCTGTACTACAGGTGCATTAATACATTTATATACATGATGTGTTCTTAGGGTATTATTTCTGCTAGAAGCATCTAAAAGTATGAGCTAGACATGTGCATACTATGAATCACTCAGATATGCGTCATCTCACACGTGTCTATGTATGTACATGTCATAAACACGCACAGTAAATGTGTAGCCCATACACTGTACACCACAAATACACATGATGAAACATATATACTCTCAGCGTGTGTTGTCAGACTCATTTCTCCTAATACCTGCAGAGTATCACCAGTCTGCTTCACAATCACAGAGACTGCTGAAAAAGACTATTAGATATATCTATACTGAAATAGTCACAATGGCTGTGAGACCTACATGCAGACAATAACCAATGAATAACATACATGATGGGTATTCTTAAGCTTTCTATCTATCTATCTATCTATCTATCTATCTATCTATCTATCTCCTATCTATCTATCTATCTATCTATCTATCATCTATCTATCTCCTATCTATCTATCTATCTATCTATCTATCTATTATCTATCTATCTATCTATCTTCTATCTATCTATCTATCTATCTATCTATCTATCATCTATCTATCTATCTATCTATCTTCTATCTATCTATCTATCTATCTATCTATCTATCTCCTATCTATCTATCTATCTATCTCCTATCTATCTATCTATCTCCTATCTATCTATCTATCTATCTATCTATCTATTATCTATCTATCTATCTATCTCCTATCTATCTATCTATCTATCTATCTATCATCTATCTATCTATCTATCTATCTATCTATCTCATATCTATCTATCTATCTATCTATCTATCTATCTATCTATCTATCTCCTATCTATCTATCTATCTATCTCCTATCTATCTATCTATCTATCTATCTATCTGTCTCCTATCTATCTATCTATCTATCTATCTATCTATCAATCTATCCATCTATCTATCATATATCTATCTATCTCCTATCTATCTATCTATCTCTTCTATCTATCTCCTATCAATCTATCTATCTTCTATCTATCTCCTATCTATCTATCTATCTATCTATCTATCTATCTATCATCTATCTATCTATCTATCTATCTATCTCCCTCCTATCTATCTATCTATCTATCTATCTATCTATCTCCTATCTATCTATCTATCTATCTATCTATCTATCTATCTATCTATCTATCTCCTATCTATCTATCTATCATTTATGATGTATAAATCATGTTAGAAATGTCAGTAAGTAGATATCAATAGTAATTACATCTATCTATCTATCTATCTATCTATCTATCTATCTGAAAGAGGACCAAGGGCTGGGCCCACAGGTTCAGCAGGTACACGATGCCACACAGACGCACACAGTGTTTTAATCCCCAGGACAAAGTTTACTGAATAAGTCACAGAATAGCGATCTGGGAAAACATGTAACACGGTATAAACAGAGAAGAAATACAAACTAATATGCAACAGAATATTGCAGCAAACTAACACTATACTCCTAGTTCCCACAGTTACTTAACAGGTACCAGATACAAGTCCTTTAAGAACACGGTTCTCCTGGATCGGTCCCTCGTTGGGGTGCACCCTAAGTATTGCGCAATACTATTTGTAATCCACAGTGAAATGGGGTCTTCACATAAAAGTACAGTTATATCCTATGCTCCAGCTCTCCACTTAACAGACAGGCCAATTTCCCAGATGATAAGGTGTCAGCGTAAGAGTCCCTTATATTTCACCACGTGGACGCGGCCAAGCCGTACTTACAAGTCCTTGAGGCCTTCCTCTCATGTGGTCTCCTTTACCTTCTGAGCTTCAGAGCTTTCCAGACTCAGTCCCAAAAGTAGCACCACAGACTCTGTGTCTCCAGACTCAGTCCACAGCCAGCATGGCAGTTCTTCCATCCAGCAGAGCACAGGCTGCCTTCCAGCATGTCAGGTCTCCACTGTCCCCTCAGCACATCACCTCCAGCCAGGACCCTTCTCTCCACAGAACTCTACTTCCTGTTTCCTGGTAATGGATGATGCAAATGACTATCTCCAGTGCAAGGTATCAAAACTGCAATCCCAGCACACTGCCAGGCTTGTAGGAGTCCAAAATGTCCCAGTAATTATCTGTAATCAGAGTTTGCAACCTCGAACAATATTTACATTCTGAAGAATTAATTGCATTAATTCCCTATGGGCATTTATTAATTTGCTGCCACCTACTGACCAAAGTTAGTTCCTGACAGTTTACTACATCACACCCTTACATGCCACCCCACTAAAATGTTGGCGTCCCGACAACTCTACCAAATAAAATCATCAGCTGCATAGCGCTGAGGGGGGATACCTGCCGTGGAGCGCTCCGACCTGCGAATGCCTGGGTTTGGTGTCACTGGTGTAGGAACTGTATTCAACTCCTCTCGGGGTAGTACTGCAGTTTCTGGGGTATCATTTGTCACAGGACATTCAGGAGTAGGCACTTCATTCGTCTGTACAGGCGGCATAGTGACCAGCCACCACTCGGTGTCTCTTGAACGCACTGGGTCTGGACGTCTTTGCTCAACTTCTCCAGTATTTTCAAGCAAGGACCGTCCCTCAGAAAGACATGGTCTCAGCATGTTACGGTGTAACCTCCGAGTTGGCCCATCAGAGTTTTCTGCTTGGACATCATAGACTGGACCTTCTGAAAACACTTGTCGTTTCACAATGTAGGGCTGTGATTCCCAGCGGTGATCCAATTTGTTAGTGGGCCGCTTTTCACGAACCAGTACTCTTTCACCTGGTAACAATGGTACTGTTTGCACCGGTTGATGATCTCTAGGGACTTGCTTTTGCAATCTCTCATTGACCACCCGTTGGATGGTTCTCAGTTTGTCTCGGTGTTCCTGCACCCAAGAGTCAGCGGTTCTAGTTATCTCTTCAGAAGGTGGGTTGAGATTCATTTCCGTGATTTCCTGTCCAGGACGACCAAACAGCAGCATGTACGGGGTATAGCCAGTAGTGTTATGAACACGATTATTGTATGCCCAGAGCAGCTCGGGCAAATATTCAGGCCAGCGCCTTTTACGATCTGTTTCCAGAGTACGGAGCATCTGTAGAAGTGTTTTGTTGAACCTCTCACAGGCTCCATTGCCCTGCGGGTGGTACGGAGTTGTTCTTGACTTCTCCATCCCATACAGTCGACATAGCTCTTCCATCAGTTTCCCTTGAAAGCAAGCTCCTTGGTCAGAATGAATTCGTTTCGGGCATCCATACACCTGGATGAAGTGTCTGCACACTGCACGGGCGGCTGACTCTGCCGTCTGGTCACGGGTTGGTACTGCCACAGAGAACTTTGTGAAGTGATCCGTCATCACAAGGCAATACTGATGCCCACTCACTGATTGTCCGATTAAGATGTAGTCAATCATCAGAATTTCTAGTGGTGCGGATGTATGAATCACTTGAATGGGGGCCCGCTGCTCTGGAGGTTTCGCCAGCTCACAAACTCGGCATTTTTGGCACACTTCCCTGACAATTTGCTCCAGCCGGGGACAGTATACGAATCTCTGCACCCACCTGTACGTTTTCTCTGCTCCAAAGTGGGCACCCTTCTCATGTCCCTCAAGGGCTACTCTTCGGGCCAAGACACCTGGGATCACTATTTGCCACCTCTCTTCAAGATCTGTCGGCAGGAACACTCTCCGATACATGACCTCATTTTGAATTATTAGCCGGTCCCATTGTTGTAACAGTTTCCATCCGTCTGAAGACAAATGACTTCGCATGTCAAGATTAGGCCAGGTTTCCATTTTAACCCAGTATTTTATTTTCCGTAAGTCCGAATCATCATCCTGCACCTGTGCCCATTCTTCTTCAGTCTTCCCTAATAGCACCGTGCCACCAGTAGCCACCCCACTTGAGCTTGCCAAGGGTGACCGTCGGGGCACTCGACTGAGATCAGGTATTTCAGTTCCTTCATTTTCTTCATCGACCTCTCTGACTGGCACCTCCCAGGTGACTCTAGATAGTGCATCAGCATTGGTATTGTCTTTGCCAGCACGATATTTGATGGTATAGTTATACTTCGCTAGTCTAGCCATCCACCTCTGTTCTAGAGCACCAAGCTTTGCATTCTGCAGGTGGGCCAATGGATTATTGTCTGTTCGTACTAGTACATGGGCCCCGGTCAGGTACCCTGAGAATTTCTCGGTCATCGCCCAAACCAACGCCAACAACTCGAGCCTGAAGGAGCTGTAGTTATCCGGATTCCGCTCAGAGTCCCGTAGGGATCGACTAGCATATGCGATGACTCGTTCTTGGCCTTCCTGTTCTTGAGCTAACACTGCTCCTAATCCGTGCAGGCTTCCATCGGTATACAGGATGAATGGCCTGTCAAATTGAGCAAATGCCAGGATGGGAGCGCTAGTCAGGGCCTTCTTTAGTTCATCAAATGCTTGTTGCTGAGGCGGCCCCCATGAGATAGGGCGTGTCTTCGGACCCTGGGAAGTCCCTCTCAAGAGTTCATGTAGTGGACCAGCGATTTTCGCAAACCCTTTTATAAATCTTCGGTAGTAACCGGCCAGTCCCAAAAACGCTCTCACTTCCCGAAGTGTCTTGGGCTGAGGCCACTTGCTGCAATCTCCTCAAATGTTCTTCAAATGTGGGTGCATGGACTATCACGTCATCCAGGTATATCAGTATCGACTCGAAGTTCAATTCACCCAGGCAGTGTTCCATCAGACGTTGGAAGGTACCCGGAGCATTCGTCAGCCCAAATGGCATTCTGTTGAATTCGTACAGCCCCATCGGTAGAATAAAGGCAGTTTTCTGCCTATCCTTTTCTGCAACAGGTACCTGCCAGTAGCCGCTTGCCAGATCTAGGGTTGAGAAATACTTGGCACGCTGCAAAGCCGTCAATGACTCTTCTATCCTTGGCAGAGGAAAGGCATCCTTTACTGTGGCTGCATTCAATTTTCGATAGTCCACACAGAACCTCAAGGACCCATCTTTTTTCCGCACCAAAACCACCGGCGCAGCCCATGGGCTTTGGCTTTCCTTCACTATCCCACTGTCTATCATCTGAGACAGCATGGTCTTCACCTCTTGGTAGAGAGTAGGTGGGATCTGCCGGTATCTTTCTCGTATTGGGGGAGTATCCCCAGTGGATATTTCGTGCTCAATGGCCGTTGTGCACCCAAAGTCTTCCTCACTCCGAGAGAAAGCAGATTGAAACTCCCACAGTACGGCTTCAATTCTTTCCATTTGATCAGAGGTGAATTGGCTTGCATCAATTTCCATTTGCTCCAAAATTCGCTGGCCATTCCACTCAGGTGTGGGCTTCTCTTCAAAATTCTGGTCCACTGCCAAAGTCCAAGCATCACCTTTCACTACCCGTAGGGCTAACTGTCTACCTGTGAGTGTCTCTGCTTGGAGCACATGCAATTCAGCCACTTTCTCTCCTGCATGAAATGTAACTTCATAATCATGTACGTTGATACACCGGACTAGCACTTGTCCATCTGCAACTGATACAATTGTTCTGGCGATCACTGGACTTCGGCTAGCTTCTGACAAGCCCAGGGGTTCAATTAGCACATCTATGCCATTCAGCTTCCGGTTTCCTCCAATCGGCATACGTATTATCTTCTCCTGACGTGGGGGTACGGTGCAAGTAGTCCCATATGGAGCATATACTGTTCCAATGGGTTTACCCACAGGGGTGCTTTTACAGATACCGCATGCTCTGATCAAGCGCTGGAATGCTCTCCGGGTGGGCTTATGGGAAGTTGCTTTCTTCCAATAACCAGGGCCCTCTTTTGAAAACATGACTTGATCTAGTTCTCGCAGGATATTCATTCCCAGTACGACTGGGGCTTCATCTCGAGCTGGCTTCTCCACCAGCACCACTCCCTTCTTGCCAACGTCTTGTCCGCATAGCTCTATTCTCATCCAAGCTACTCCGAACACAGGTATAGCAGTCTGGTTCACAGCCGTTAACTTAATCAAAGTGTCCTTCTCAGGTTTCATCAGATGGCCGAAGTTTCTCTCAAAGAATTTCAAAGGCATCGTGGTTACTTCTGATCCTGTGTCTATAAGACATCTCACCCATTGTCCTTCAATCAGCACTTCCAAGTAAGGGCTTTCGGCCACAAGGTCCCGAGGGTCTTCAGGGGCGTCCTGGCACTTTACTTCCCCCGCGGCATGCCCCGCTGCCACAGGGAGTTCCCGTTTAACGGAAGACATTCTGGGTTTGCGTGGTTCCTCGGGCATTGCCGGGCGATATGTCCTCTTTCTTGGCATATCCAACACTGGGGGCCCCTTGCCCTCGAATAACTTGCAGAACCCCAAGTCTGTCCAGGTGTAGGTGGATACGGACTGGGGTGATGCATGGTGAAGTTTCTTGTTCCCTCCTCCAGAGGAGCTTGACATGGTGCAGTAGCCATCAGAGCAGCACCCCTTTCCCAGTGTTCAGGCGGAACTGGGGCCTGTAACCGTTCCAACTGTCTCTGAATTTCTCCCACCGATGTGCTAAGTACCTTCACCAACTCTCGCAAATCTTCTTCATTGGAAGGAGTTCTCTGACTTGCTGCAGACTGCATTCTCACGTTGTACACTCCATACTCTTCTTCTTTATCTCGAGCCACTGCTTCTGCTTGTATCCTCTGAAACTGTAAAGTAGCATCCACCCGGATACGGTCCTTGAGCACCTGGCGCAGAGGAGGGCTTCGCAAACCGAGGATGAACTGATCCCGGAGGATTTCATCTCCATTTCCAAGGTCATTAGCACCCCTGGCCTCTCTCTTTCGTACATGTGACCAAATCTCCTGGAGGGCATTGGCAAATTGGGGGATGGTCTCATCTTCACGCTGGAAGCGAGTGAAGAAGCGGGATCTAAGGCTACCGGTACTGGATGTTTCTCCATAAATGGACTCGAGGATCGAGATTATAGATTCCAGTGTCTTCCTTTCTTCCTCAGGGCGCAGCATTACAGTGCGTCGGGCATCTCCTTCCAAGGCATTCAGCGCCACATCTGATTGCAGATCAGGAGCCAAATTATATAACCGGAGGGTGCTTTTAAGATGTGCAACCCAGTCTTCTAGTGGCCTATTCTGACCATCATATCGTACTAATTGACTCAAGATCGCCCCTGCAGGCAGACACATAATCGGAGCTGCTGCCATGGCAGGAGGGTTGACTGGGGCCTCAGGTGGAGCTTCCCCGGACTCTGAAGCGTTCTGCATGGCGATCAATGTACCCTGCTCGCAGCGCCAAATGAAAGAGGACCAAGGGCTGGGCCCACAGGTTCAGCAGGTACACGATGCCACACAGACGCACACAGTGTTTTAATCCCCAGGACAAAGTTTACTGAATAAGTCACAGAATAGCGATCTGGGAAAACATGTAACACGGTATAAACAGAGAAGAAATACAAACTAATATGCAACAGAATATTGCAGCAAACTAACACTATACTCCTAGTTCCCACAGTTACTTAACAGGTACCAGATACAAGTCCTTTAAGAACACGGTTCTCCTGGATCGGTCCCTCGTTGGGGTGCACCCTAAGTATTGCGCAATACTATTTGTAATCCACAGTGAAATGGGGTCTTCACATAAAAGTACAGTTATATCCTATGCTCCAGCTCTCCACTTAACAGACAGGCCAATTTCCCAGATGATAAGGTGTCAGCGTAAGAGTCCCTTATATTTCACCACGTGGACGCGGCCAAGCCGTACTTACAAGTCCTTGAGGCCTTCCTCTCATGTGGTCTCCTTTACCTTCTGAGCTTCAGAGCTTTCCAGACTCAGTCCCAAAAGTAGCACCACAGACTCTGTGTCTCCAGACTCAGTCCACAGCCAGCATGGCAGTTCTTCCATCCAGCAGAGCACAGGCTGCCTTCCAGCATGTCAGGTCTCCACTGTCCCCTCAGCACATCACCTCCAGCCAGGACCCTTCTCTCCACAGAACTCTACTTCCTGTTTCCTGGTAATGGATGATGCAAATGACTATCTCCAGTGCAAGGTATCAAAACTGCAATCCCAGCACACTGCCAGGCTTGTAGGAGTCCAAAATGTCCCAGTAATTATCTGTAATCAGAGTTTGCAACCTCGAACAATATTTACATTCTGAAGAATTAATTGCATTAATTCCCTATGGGCATTTATTAATTTGCTGCCACCTACTGACCAAAGTTAGTTCCTGACAGTTTACTACATCACACCCTTACATATCTTCTATATACTATCTATCTATATACTATCTATTTATCTATCTATCTCATATCTATCTATCTATCTATCTATCTCATATCTATCTATCTCCTATCTATCTATCTATCTATCTATCTATCTATCTCATATCTATCTATCTCCTATCTATCTATCTATCTATCTATCTATCTATCTATCATCTATCTATCATCTATCTATCTATCTATCTATCTATCTATCTATCTATCATCTATCTATCTATCTATCTTCTATCTATCTATCTATCTATCTATCTATCTATCTATCTATCTCCTATCTATCTATCTATCTATCTATCTATCTATCTATCTCCTATCTATCTATCTATCTATCTATCTATCTATCATTTATGATGTATAAATCATGTTAGAAATGTCAGTAAGTAGATATCAATAGTAATTACATCTATCTATCTATCTATCTATCTATCTATCTATCTATCTATCTTCTATATACTATCTATCTATATACTATCTATTTATCTATCTATCTCATATCTATCTATCTATCTATCTATCTATCTCATATCTATCTATCTCCTATCTATCTATCTATCTATCTATCTATCTATCTATCATCTATCTATCTATCTCCTATCTATCTATCTATCTATCTATCTATCTATCTATCTATCATCTATCTATCTATCTATCTTCTATCTATCTATCTTCTATCTATCTATCTATCTATCTATCTATCTATCTATCATCTATCTATCTATCTATCTATCTTCTATCTATCTATCTATCTATCTCCTATCTATCTATCTATCTATCTATCTATCTCCTATCTATCTATCTATCTATCTATCTATCTATCTATCTATCTCCTATCTATCTATCTATCTATCTATCTCTTCTATCTATCTCCTATCAATCTATCTATCATCTATCTATCTATCTATCTATCTCCTATCTATCTATCTATCTATCTATCTATCTATCTATCTATCTATCATCTATCTATCTATCTATCTATCTATCTATCTATCTATCTCATATCTATCTATCTATCTATCTATCTATCTGTCTCCTATCTATCTATCTATCTATCTATCTATCTATCAATCTATCTATCTATCCATCTATCTATCATATATCTATCTATCTCCTATCTATCTATCTATCTATCTATCTATCTATCTATCTCTTCTTTCTATCTATCTATCTATCTATCTCTTCTATCTATCTCCTATCAATCTATCTATCATCTATCTATCTATCTATCTATCTCCTATCTATCTATCTATCTATCTATCTATCTATCTCCTATCTATCTATCTATCTATCTATCTATCTATCTCCTATCTATCTATCTATCTATCTATCTATCTCCTATCTATCTATCTATCTATCTATCTATCATTTATGATGTATAAATCATGTTAGAAATGTCAGTAAGTAGATATCAATAGTAATTACATCTATCTATCTATCTATCTATCTATCTATCTATATACTATCTATTTATCTATCTATCTCATATCTATCTATCTATCTATCTATCTATCTATCTCATATCTATCTATCTCCTATCTATCTATCTATCTATCTATCTATCTATCTATCTATCTATTTATCTATCTATCTATCTATCTATCTATCATCTATCTATCTCCTATCTATCTATCTATCTATCTATCTATCTATCTATCATCTATCTATCTATCTATCTATCTATCTATCTTCTATCTATCTATCTATCTATCTATCTATCTATCTATCTATCATCTATCTATCTATCTATCTATCTTCTATCTATCTATCTATCTATCTATCTATCTATCATCTATCTATCTATCTATCTATCTATCTATCTATCTCCTATCTATCTATCTATCTATCTATCTCCTATCTATCTATCTATCTATCTATCTATCTATCTATCTCCTATCTATCTATCTATCTATCTATCTATCTATCTCCTATCTATCTATCTATCTATCTATCTATTATCTATCTATCTATCTATCTATCTCCTATCTATCTATCTATCTATCTATCTATCATCTATCTATCTATCTATCTATCTATCTATCTATCTATCTCATATCTATCTATCTATCTATCTATCTATCTGTCTCCTATCTATCT